>NC_058088.1:47636697-47936697 GCF_014858855.1 Bufo gargarizans
CACTACTGGGGCGGGCAGGCAGAAGCTGGTGGCTCCAGTCCCGCTCTTCAACATTCAAAAAAGGCGGCCGGCGGCAGCGTAACGTGACGTGACGTCACTCGCGCATGCTCCTCCCACTTTATTAATGAAGGCGGAGCAGGCGCGTGACGTCGGAGTGAGCGACGTTACGCTGCCGGCCGCCGGAAGAGGGAGTCACGAAGGCGGAGCACAGGAGGCGGAGCAGTGGGGGTGGACTCACAGTCAGTATCTATGTCTGTGTCTTTGTGTGATGATTAAGCTGTGCGGCCGAGGCTGGCAGGAGGCGGAGCACAGGGAGGGGTGTGATTAGGCCATACCGGCACACCCACTCGAGCCCTGAGGCGGCCCGACCCGCCCTATGGCCAGTCCACCCTGATCAGACAGTCATGATGATTATTAAGCTGTGCGGCCGGGGCTGGCAGGAGGCGGAGCACAGGAGTGTGATTAGGGCATACTCGGCACACCCACTTGAGCCCTGAGGCGGCCCCCCTGAGGCGGCCCGGCCCACCGGGCAAATGCCCGGTCTGCCCTATGGCCAGTCCGGCCCTGGGCGCGGCCAAAACAACTGTTTGGAACATTCTTAAAAAGAAGGAACGCACCGGTGAGCTCAGCAACACCAAAAGACCCGGAAGACCACGGAAAACAACTGTGGTGGATGAGCGAAGAATTATTTCCCTGGTGAAGAAAACGCCCTTCACAACAGTTGGCCAGGTCAAGATCACTCTCCAGGTGTAGGTGTATGTGTGTCAAAGTCAACAATCAAGAGAAGACTTCACCAGAGTGAATACAGAGGGTTCACCACAAGATGGAAACCATTGGTGAGCCTCAAACACAGGAAGGCCAGATTAGAGTTTGCCAAACGACATCTAAAAAAGCCTTCACAGTTCTGGAACAACATCCTATGGACAGATGAGACCAAGAACAACGTGTACCAGAGTGATGGGAAGAGAAGAGTATGGAGAAGGAAAGGAACTGCTCATGATCCTAAGCATACCACCTCATCAGTGAAGCATGGTGATGGTAGTGTCATGGTGTGGGCATGTATGGCGGCCAATGGAACTGCTTCTCTTGTATTTATTGATGAAGTGACTGCTGACAGAAGCAGCAGGATGGATTCTGAAGTGTTTCAGGCAATATTATCTGCTCATATTCAGCCCAATGCTTCAGAACTCACTGGACAGCTCTTCACAGAGCAGATGGACAATGACCCAAAGCATACTGCAAAAGCAACCAAAGAGTGTAAGGGAAAGAAGTGGAATGTTCTGCAATGGCCAAGTCAATCGCCGGACCTGAATCCGATTGAGCATTTCACTTGCTGAAGACAAAACTGAAGGGAAAATGCCCCAAGAACAAGCAGGAGCTGAAGACAGTTGCAGTAGAGGCCTGGCAGAGCATCACCAGGGATGAGACCAGCGTCTGGTGAGGTCTATGCGTTCCAGAATTCAGGCTGTAATTGACTGCAAAGGATTTGCAACCAAGTATTAAAAAGGGAAAGTTTGATTTATGATTATTATTCTGTCCCATTACTTTTGGTCCCTTAACAAGTGGGAGGCACAGATGCAAACTGCTGTAATTCCTGCACCGTTCACCTGATTTGGATGTAAATGCCCTCAAATTACAGATGACAGTCTGCAGGTAAAGCACATCTTGTTCGTTGTCACTGTGTACATACATTACATTACTTATCCTGTACTAATCCTGAGTTATATCCTGTATTATACTCCAGAGCTGCACTCACTATTCTGCTGGTGGAGTCACTGTGAACGTACATTACTTATCCTGTACTGATCCTGAGTTACATCCTGTATTATACTCCAGAGCTGCACTCACTATTCTGCTGGTGCAGTCACTGTGTACATACATTACTTATCCAGTACTGATCCTGAGTTACATCCTGTATTATACTCCAGAGCTGCACTCACTATTCTGCTGGTGCAGTCACTGTGTACATACATTACTTATCCTGTACTGATCCTGAGTTACATCCTGTATTATACTCCAGAGCTGCACTCACTATTCTGCTGGTGCAGTCACTGTGTACATACATTACTTATCCTGTACTGATCCTGAGTTACATCCAGTATTATACTCCAGAGCTGCACTCACTATTCTGCTGGTGCAGTCACTGTGTACATACATTACTTATCCTGTACTGATCCTGAGTTACATCCTGTATTATACTCCAGAGCTGAACTCACTATTCTGCTGGTGCAGTCACTGTGTACATACATTACTTATCCTGTACTGATCCTGAGTTACATCCTGTATTATACTCCAGAGCTGAACTCACTGTTCTGCTTTTATGATCTTTTGCATGTTCAGTTTCTGTTGACATTATGGTTATTATTTCTTTCTGGATTCTGGACTAGGGTGGACTCATTTCTCAGTACACAATGTTTTTTTCAGTCCACTTTGGTATAAGGACATGGCTCTGGCTACAATCAAGCTTTAATATAATGTGCTTCAGTGATAAAGTAAAACTCTCTCAAACAGCAGATAAGTGGACAAAGAGGTGAGAATCGGTCCAGAGAAATCGATTCATTTCCCACTTACCAGTTACATTCAGGATCTTCAGAAGAATAAACAGGGTATAAGATTGTCTCTCCAGCCTCGTCTCTGATGTCTTGAGTCTTAGGAATTGTTTGGGTGAGAGATGTCATATTGATCACATCCAGACAGAACCTGATACCAGAACTGGATTATTACATTATAATATCATCGTCTGGCTTTCTTGCTGGTTTCCTTTCTCATATCTAATATTGGGACGGCTGGCTGACGAGCGATGTGCTGCCCTGCACCTTGCCCAGAGGTCGGTGATTAGTGATGCAAATTCATTACTTTACAATTACTGTTAAGGAATATGGAAAATATAAGAGATCACTAATAGATAATATAGCAGAATAAAATCTTAATCAAACCATATTATGGCATTCTACCTTGAGGACCAAATAGTCTTGTATTATTTCTATTACGCAGTGATGGCTACAAATTCACAAGTCTTTGATGAGAAGAGTGATCCTAACCCTCAGTATAACTACTAATGACTCTGTACTATGACTGATAATGACAAATACCTGATATATCTGGTGCTTCACAATGGCTATCAACTTTGTACGGAGGAGTACGGCTAGGGAAGTGACTACTGCAGTAATCACTATGCAGTCACATAAAATGGATGTCAATGTGTAGCTGCTCTGCTACAAAAGGGAGAATAGAATATCCGTAAATCATCATGTTCTTATTCCATGTGTACAAGAAAATAACTACTATAATACTGCTCCTATGTACAAGAATATAACTACTATAATACTGCCTCCTATGTACAAGAATATAACTACTATAAAACTGCTCCTATGTACAAGAATATAACTAATATAATACTGCTCCTATGTACAAGAATATAACTACTATAATACTGCTCCTATGTACAAGAATATAACTACTATAATACTGCATCCTATGTACAAGAATATAACTACTATAATACTGCCTCCTATGTACAAGAATATAACTACTATAAAACAGCCTCCTATGTACAAGAATATAACTACTATAAAACTGCTCCTATGTACAAGAATATAACTACTATAATACTGCCTCCTATGTACAAGAATATAACTACTATGATACTGCTCCTATGTACAACAATATAACTACTATAATACTGCTCCTATGTACAAGAATATAACTACTATAAAACAGCCTCCTATGTACAAGAATATAACTAATATAATACTGCTCCTATGTACAAGAATATAACTACTATAATACTGCTCCTATGTACAGGAATATAACTACTATAATACTGCATCTATGTACAAGAATATAACTACTATAATACTGCTCCTATGTACAAGAATATAACTACTATAAAACAGCCTCCTATGTACAAGAATATAACTACTATAAAACTGCTCCTATGTACAAGAATATAACTACTATAATACAGCCTCCTATGTACAAGAATATAACTACTATAATACTGCTACTATGTACAATAATATAACTACTATAATACTGCTCCTATGTACAAGAATATAACTACTATAAAACAGCCTCCTATGTACAAGAATATAACTACTATAATACTGCCTCCTATGTACAGGAATATAACTACTATAAAACTGCTCCTATGTACAAGAATATAACTACTATAATACTGCTCCTATGTACAAGAATATAACTACTATAATACTGTCCCCTATGTGCAGGAATATAACTACTATAATACTGCCATCTATGTACAAGAATATAACTACTATAATACTGCCCCTATGTACAAGATTATAACTACTATAATACTGCTGCTATGTACAAGAATATAAATACTATAATACTACTTCTATGTACAAGAATATAACTACTATAATACTGCTCCTATGTACAAGAATATAACGACTATAATACTGTCCCCTATGTGCAGGAATATAACTACTATAATACTGCCATCTATGTACAAGAATATAACTACTATAATACTGCCATTTATGTACAAGAATATAACGACTATAATACTGTCCCCTATGTGCAGGAATATAACTACTATAATACTGCCATCTATGTACAAGAATATAACTACTATAATACTGCCCCTATGTACAAGATTATAACTACTATAATACTGCTGCTATGTACAAGAATATAACTACTATAATACTGCTCCTATGTACAAGAATATAACGACTATAATACTGTCCCCTATGTGCAGGAATATAACTACTATAATACTGCCATCTATATACAAGAATATAACTACTATAATACTGCCATCTATGTACAAGAATATAACTACTATAATACTGCCCCTATGTACAAGATTATAACTACTATAATACTGCTGCTATGTACAAGAATATAACTACTATAATACTACTTCTATGTACAAGAATATAACTACTATAATACTGCCCCTATGTACAAGATTATAACTACTATAATACTGCTCCTATGTACAAGAATATAACTACTATAATACTGCTCCTATGTACAAGAATATAACTACTATAATACTGCTCCTATGTACAAGAATATAACTACTATAATACTGCTCCTATGTACAAGAATATAAGTACTATAATACTGCTCCTATGTACAAGAATATAACTACTATAATACTGCTCCTATGTACAAGAATATAACTACTATAATACTGCCCCTATGTACAAGATTATAACTACTATAATACTGCTGCTATCTACAAGAATATAACTACTATAATACTACTTCTATGTACAAGAATATAACTACTATAATACTGCTCCTATGTACAAGAATATAACTACTATAATACTGCCCCTATGTACAAGAATATAACTACTATAATACTGCCTCCTATGTGCAAGAATATAACTACTATAATACTGCCTCCTATGTACAAGAATATAACTACTATAATACTGCTCCTATGTACAAGAATATATCTACTATAATACTGCTCCTATGTACAAGAATATAACTGCTATAATACTGCCTCCTATGTACAAGAATATAACTACTATAATACTGCCTCCTATGTACAAGAATATAACTACTATAATACTGCCTCCTATGTACAAGAATATAACTACTATAATACTGCTCCTATGTACAAGAATATATCTACTATAATACTGCTCCTATGTACAAGAATATATCTACTATAATACTGCCTCCTATGTACAAGAATATAACTACTATAATACTGCTCCTATGTACCAGAATATAATTAAAATAATACTATTGTTTCTAGTCTTACTTATAGATATTCTTGTCTTTCTTGGACCTGAATCGGGTGGCTGCTCTCAGCCTTTTTTTTTTTTTTTGTTAAGAATACATGATATTAGAAAAATTTCATTTTATTAAAACCACTAAACTGGAAAGACAAATATTAAAGTTTTGATATTTTCAAAGTTTTATTAGAAATGTTTAAAGGCGAGATCTGATCAATGCTGCCAGCTCCTTCTTATCGTCTATTGCAATTATGTAAATGAGCTTTTGGGTCTCATAAAAGATGAGGAATTGGATGTAGCAAAGAACAAGTTGTGTTATACCGAGACAATTCTCTTCAGCAAGGAGTGCAAATAGAGCTGAATATTACACAGTGTTACCGAGAGTAGAATGGTAGAGTCTACTCCGACCTTCTGCAACCAAAGTAAACATTATTTACAGATTACATAGACTGACAGACAGACAGAATATCTATCTATCTATCTATCTCATATCTATCTAACTATCATCTATCTACCTATCTATCTGTCTTACATAGTTACATAGTTAATACGGTTAATAAAAGACATAAGTCCAGTAAGTTCCACCAAGGAATTAGGAGGGGACACGAATCCCCGAAGAAAGTGAGACTCAGATTTCTACACATTTCCATAAGCTTTAATGTTGTTTACTTTTAAGAATTCATCTAAACCCTTTTTAAACCCGTCCCCTGTTCCTGCTGTGGCCACGTCCTGAAAAAGTCTATTCCACAGATGCACTGTTCTTACAGTGAAGAAGCTTTGACGCTTCCGGAGACTGAACTTTTCCCTCTCCAGTCGGAGGCAGAGCCCCCTTGTCTTTTGAGGTCATTTTTCATGGAACAGTTTGTCACCGGATTTTTTGTGCGGCCCATTTATATATTTGTACAGGTTAATCATGTCCCCCCTTAGACATCTCTTCTCAAGACTAAATAAATTCAATTCTTTTAATTTTTCTTCATAACTCAGACCCTCCAGGCCCCTTATCATTTTAGTTGCTCTCCTCTGTACTTTTTCCAGCCCCAGGGCGTCCTTTCTATGGACTGGTGCCCAGAACTGGACTGTGTATTCCAGATGAGGCCCCACCAACGCTTTGTAAAGTGGTAATAATACATCCCTGCCCCGCGAGTCCATGCCTCGTTTAATGCATGACAATATCCTGGTGGCCTTAGAAGCAGCTGATTGACATTGTGCTGTTATTTAATCTACCATCTACAAGGACACCCAAATCCTTCTCTATAAGTGACTCTCTGAGTGTTAAATCCCCTAGGACATATGAAGCACAGAGATTATTACTACCAAGATGCAAAACTTTACATTTATCCACATTGAACCTCATTTGCCAAGTTGATAGACCGTACAGCTTAATGTCATCTGCAAAAAATAGAAATGGTGCTATTAATCCCATCCTCGATATCATTAATAAATACATTAAATAATAAAGGGCCCAGCACTGAACCTTGGGGGTCACCACTTATAACCTGGGACCATCTGAATAGGAATCATTGACCACAACTCTCTGGACACGGTCCTTCAGCCAGTTTTCAATCTAATAACAATCTATACTTTCCAAGCCTATAGACCTTACTTTACCTATCAAATGCCTATGAGGGACAGGATCAAAAGCCTTTGCAAAATCCAGAAACACTATATCCACAGCCGCCCCTCTGTCCAGACTACTACTTACCTCACTACATCTACAGCCGCCCCTCTGTCCAGACTACTACTTACCTCACTACATCCACAGACGCCCCTCTGTCCAGATTACTACTTACCTCACTACATCCACAGCCGCCCCTCTGTCCAGACTACTACTTACCTCACTACATCCACAGCTGCCCCTCTGTCCAGACTACTACTTACCTCACTACATCCACAGACGCCCCTCTGTCCAGGCTTCTACTTACCTCACTACATCCACAGGCGCCCCTCTGTCCAGACTACTACTTACCTCACTACATCCACAGACGCCCCTCTGTCCAGACTACTACTCACCTCACTACATCCACAGACGCCCCTCTGTCCAGACTACTACTCACCTCACTACATCCACAGCCGCCCCTCTGTCCAGTCTACTACTCACCTCACTACATCCACAGCCGCCTCTCTGTCCAGACTACTACTTACCTCACTACATCCACAGCCGCCCCTCTGTCCAGACTACTACTCACCTCACTACATCCACAGCCGCTTCTCTGTCGAGAATACTACTTACCTCACTACATCCACAGCCGCTCCTCTGTCCAGACTACTACTCACCTCACTACATCCACAGCCGCACCTCTGTCCAGGCTTCTACTCACCTCACTACATCCACAGCTGCCCCTCTGTCCAGACTACTACTTACCTCACTACATCCACAGCCGCCTTTCTGTCCAGATTACTACTTACCTCACTACATCCACAGCCGACCCTCTGTCCAGACTACTACTCACCTCACTACATCCACAGCCGCACCTCTGTCCAGATTACTACTTAACTCACTACATCCACAGCCGCCCCTCTGTCCAGACTACTACTCACCTCACTACATCCACAGCCGCACCTCTGTCCAGACTACTACTTACCTCACTACATCCACAGCTGCCCCTCTGTCCAGATTACTACTTAACTCACTACATCCACAGCCGCCCCTCTGTCCAGACTACTACTTACCTCACTACATCTACAGCCGCCCCTCTGTCCAGGTTACTCACCTCCTCATGAAAACAAATTAGGTTAGTCTGACAACTTCCTGATTAACCTATACAAGTATATAAATGGGCCATACAAAAAATACGGTGAAAAACTGTTCCATGTAAAATGCACTCAAAATACAAGGGGGCGCTGCCTCCGACTGGAGAAGAAAAAGTTCAGTCTCCAGAAGTGTCAAAGCTTCTTTACTGTAAGAACTGTGAATCTGTGGAATAGACACCTCAGGACGTGGTCACAGCAGGAACAGGGAACGTGTTTAAAAAGGGTTTAGATGAATTCTTAAAAGTAAACGACATTAATGCTTATGGAAATGTGCAGAGACCTGAGTCTCACTTCCTTCTGGGATTCGCGTCCCCACCTATCTCTTGGTTGAACTTGATGGACTTATGTCTTTTTTCAACCGTATTAAGGCTACTTTCACACTAGCGTTCGGGTTTCCGTTCGTGAGCTCCGTTTGAAGGAGCTCACGAGCGGACCCGAACGCAGCCGTCCAGCCCTGATGCAGTCTGAATGGAGGCGGATCCGCTCAGACTGCATCAGTCTGGCGGCGTTCAGCCTCCGCTCCGCTCGCCTCCGCACGGACAGGCGGACAGCTGAACGCTGCTTGCAGCGTTCGGGTGTCCGCCTGGCCGTGCGGAGGCGTGCGGATCCGTGCGGATCCGTCCAGACTTTCAATGTAAGTCAATGGGGACGGATCCGTTTGAAGATGCCACAATGTGGCTCAATCTTCAAGCGGATCCGTCCCCCATTGACTTTACATTGAAAGTCTGGACGGATCCGTACTAGGCTATTTTCACACTTAGCTGTTCTATGCTAAAAATAATGCAGACGGATCCGTACTGAACGGAGCCTCCGTCTGCATTATTATGGGCGGATCCGTTCAGAACGGATCCGCCCGAACGCTAGTGTGAAAGTAGCCTAACTATGTAACAAATCAGGTTAGTCTGACAACTTCTGTCCTTGGTAAACCCATGTTGGTTATCACTTATAATATTATTTACAGTCACATACTCCTGTATATAGTCCCTTAAGAGTCCTTCAAATATTTTTCCCCCAACAGATGTTACACTAACTGGTCTATAAATACCTGTTTTTAATATGGGCACCACATTTGCCATGCCTCAATCACTTGGCGCTGTACCAGTACCTAGAGAATCTTAAAAAATTATAAACAGGGGCACAGCAATGACTGAACTGAGCTCTTTAAGCACTCTTGGGTGTAATCCATCTGGAGCTGGAGTTTTGTTCACATTTACCTAATTGAACTTATCTTGGACCATATCTACAGTTAGTTAATTGAGTATATTACTGGATGTACTAACAGCCCCAGCACCACAGATATCAGCTTTTTTCTATTCTTTTGCATTTACAAAGCTAAAAAAAAACATTTAGTGACTCTTTCCTTTTCCTTATCTTCACCGACTAAACCCCCTTTACCATTATTTAGGGGACCTACCTGCTCAGACCTTGTTTTTTTAGCATTTATATATTTATATTTTTGGGGGGGATTTGTTTTGCTCTCTTTTGCCACCTGCTGTTTGTTTTGTATTTTTGCAAATTTTATCTCCTTTTTACAGATTTTATTAAGCCCTTTGTAAACTTCAAAGGCTACAGCTGACCCCTCAGATTTATATTCTTTAAATGCCCTTTTTTTCTCCTTTATTGCCCTTTTTATAGTAGTTGTAAGCCATCAGGGGGCAGGGTTAATTTTACCTAAAGGAATATATATTTTTTCTATCTTCATCTCTAGTCATCTATCTATTCTATCATCTATCTATCATCTATCTATCTATCTATCTATCTATCTATCTATATATCCATTTATTATCAATATCCTATCAGTCTCATAACTATCTATCTATCTATTTATTATCAAATCAAATCAAATCAAATCAGCTTTATTGGCAGGACTAAATACATTTTAGCATTGCCAAAGCAAGTGGTAAATAACTGGGTAGGGTTGGGGGTGGGGACAGGTCCAGGGTGGGGGTATAGGAGTCCATGGTGTATCAGGCTCCTCTCAGTCTATGGCAGGCAGTAATATATTGTGCTGCTGTGGCCGCTGTGTTCTCCTCTTCCCCCAGCAGTATGGAGAGTCTCTCTTCCTCCTCCATGGAGGTGAAGTCTGGGCAGAGATCAGACAGTCTCCTGAAGTCAGTCTCCCTCACTGCTGAGTATTTGGGGCACCGCAATATCCTATCTATCTCATAACTATCTATCTATCCATCTATCTATCTATCTTATATCTATTCTCTATCTATCTATCTATCTATCTATCTATCTACCTCCTATCTATCTATCTATCTCATATCTATCTATCTATCTATCTATCTATCTCTCTATCTATCGCTCTCTTTATCTATCTCTCTCTTTATCTATCTATCTATCTATCTATCTATCTATCTATCTATCTATCTCTCTCTTTATCTATCTATCTATCTATCTCTCTATCTATCGCTCTCTTTATCTATCTCTCTCTTTATCTATCTATCTATCTATCTATCGCTCTCCTCTGTACATTTTTCCATTGTTCTCTGTATTATTTGCATAACAAATGCTGCATTGTGGAGAACAGGGATAGCCGGAGTCTTGCTGACAGCCGGGCCCCTCTGCCGTCAGTCTTCCGAGACTCTCCAGACTTACAGTTGATACTAGATTAAACGCTGGTAAATTTACAAACATCCAGGAGGCAGTGCGGCTCTCAGGTGCTGAATAATTTAGGGCTAATATTTCCTTTTGTGATTAGTTTTGTTTTGTGTACAATTCCCGGGCCCGGGCTGGTTAAGAGGTTGATATCGGAGCCTCCAGAATTCTGATTATGTCATTAGTCGCTCACTATACTATGCTGTTTTATTGGAGACGGAAGCGACAAGAAGCAGGGACTCTGCTAACTACTTACAGAATGTTACATCAGTTTTCTTCTGTTTTATTTGCTTTGTATTTTCTTGTTTGTTTCTTTTTCGGGGGGAGGGGTCGGATGACTTTTCTATTGCCTGAGAGTACGTTCTGTTTATCCAGAGCTTTTTCTTACTGAATACAATGACAATGCCAGTGAATACTGACGTGTAGAAAGTTCAGGGAGTAGGGCTGCTTTGCCAAGCAATTCCAAGCTAAATTACCGCAGAATGGATATTATGAAGGGCAGGAAATACCATAGAAATGATGATACAGTGTATCAGTGAACTTGAATGCTCTCATGTATAGTCAAGCTGCAAATATGATTTTCTCAAAGACTGTCATTCACCCTGCTACACTAAAACAAACCCTCAGCTGTAAGAAGTATTAGGCTAGAACAGTTGAAGCAAAATTGAACTGGGAGAGACACAAACTATATTAGACGATTGTAGAACTTTTCATTATTCAATGATTGGAAGCCCCAGGTTAGGAAAACATTACTGATTTCATCCGGAAACGGCGCCACATCTGTCTGCGGGTTGTAACTGGTATTACAGTACAGTCAATTGGGCTAAGTTGCCTTGCCACACACAACCTGTGGACAGTTGGGGGCTGTAGTCATAAGAAAGCAGCCATGTTTTTTCTCCTGGACAACCCCTTTAAGCTTTATTTATGTTATAGATGATGAGCCCTTTACACAGTTAAATTGATATGAGAGGTGAACGTCGGCTGTGAAGGTGCGTGTAGGTGGACCGGCACGCTGCAGTGGACAGCTCACAACCAAAATGAACCAGGGGCTATCAGGCGAGGTGTTAACACAACAGTACGTGGGTATAGGGCCCTGGGGCAGACGAATGGTCATGGCACCTCTGATAACAAAGCTGCAGAAAAGTCTTAATTTTTGCGGCAGTATCGGAATTCTACATCTGCTGAATGGGATGTCTTCTTCAAGTCACGTCTTCTGCTTCTTTGGATGGATGTTGGGTGGTCAAGCAGGAAACTTTAGAGAGGGAACACCCTGCAGCCTTCGCAGGAAAATCACAAGTTGGTAATGGCCGTGTTATGGTGTGGGAAAGGTTTTCGTGGCATTCTCTGGGACCACTCGTCCATGTGAAAGGCGCTCTCCACCGATTTGGATATGAATCCATCCTTGCAGATCACGTACACCCAGTGTTGGACTGGGATGCCTAGGGCCCACCAGTAAAATTCTCTCTGGGGACCCACTGCACAGCGACATGCAAACATTACCTGCCCACCCAGAGGCGGACAGCAGACAGACACTACAAGATGGTTGACTATGGGGGTCTCTGCAACAACTTCAAAAGGTTGGTCCCAGTGAAGAGAGGATACTGGCTGGCCTGCCGCTATTCCTAGAGGTCATATTAACCTTCTGATGCGTCTATAATAATAAACTGGATAGTCTACCCAGTTATTTATATTGATATAGGTTATTTGAGATGCTGTACTGGTGGACAGGGGGCCCACCTTTCTCAGGGGCCTATCGGGGGATTCTCCTGTTCCCCTGTGGTTCAGTCTGAGCCTACATACATCCATACATGCGGATTGTCTCCCCTGGGGAGGATGGGATCTTCCAGCAAGACAATGTGACATGTCACATAGCCAGAAATCTCCAACATTGGTTGGAAGAGCCTGACCAAGACTTCCAACTACTACCCTGGCCCCTAATTCCCCAGATCTGAACCCAATGAGGCATCTGTGGGACCACCTCGATGGTTGTGTTTGCTCTATGGATCGCCCCACACCCCTTCCAGCAGCTGTGGGACCACCTTGATCTTTGTGTTCACTCTATGGATCCTCCCCTCCAGCATCTGCGGGGTGCACTGCAGTCAGCATGGCTCTAGATACCTGTGACATCCTACCAGGACCTTATCGAGTCCCTCCCGGGCCGTCTAGCTGCTGTCCGTGCTGCACAAGGTGCCTAAGCTTATATTAGTCGTGCAGAAAACTGTACAGGTCATTGCTTACAATCATTATTGATGATCTGCCAGTGTGATACCGCTGCCGATAATTAGAATTTTTCATTAGGTTTAAAAATCATTGTTTGCCAGCGGCAGATTGTGCTGTGTAATTAGGATCTGCCACCGGCAAAAAATTATTCAATATGGGAACAAGTGACCGCATTAGCAATTGCTCCTCCCCATACTGAGGAGGAGATCGCTGGATGTAATAGCTGAGCTCTCCTTCGCTGACCAGCAGGCGATTACCGGCAACAATTGCAAGAAAAATGTGCAGGTCGAATATAAGCCACACTCTGGATATTAGCAGCTGTGTATACAGTGTAATATATTATATATATATATATATATATATATATATATATACAGTACAGACCAAAAGTTTGGACACACTTTCTCATTCAAAGAGTTTTCTTTATTTTCATGACTATGAAAATTGTAGATTCACACTGAAGGCATCAAAACTATGAATTAACACATGTGGAATTATATACATAACAAAAAAGTGTAAAACAACTGAAAATATGTCATATTCTAGGTTCTTCAAAGTAGCCACATTTTGCTTTGATTACTGCTTTGCACACTCTTGGTGCTACTGACATTGGGTGAATAAACCGCACGTTTTTTTGACATCCTTGGTGTGCTGCTGGCCTTTTTTTCATATATATATATATATATATATATATACATCGTAATTATATATACATTTACTTACAATTACTGTATGCATACGCTATAAAACTTTATAGCCAATATATAACTATCTTCATTACTCATATAGGTTATATAATATATACTATACGCCTACTATTCATATAGAAATTGATATACTTACTATTACAGTATATAAGACCACTTGAAAAATGGCAAAAATTCCTATGTAGCATGGCTGGATCTTCACAAGGTTCCAAGTAGAGCTTCAACATGCAACAAGAAGAAATGGGAGTGAGACAAAACATTTTTGGAGTATTCAATTTAATGAAAACAACGAATAAACTGAAACAGGGTGTTTTTCAGCTGATCAAAAGTTTATGACCACATCTCCAAAAAAAAAAAAACCCCCCCCCCCCTAAAACTGAAATCCAACTTCCAAACATGAGCTCAGTAATGAGTAGCTCCACCGTTATTGTTTCGGCATGCTTGATGCAAGCGTTTCCATGAGGTGAGTGGGAACATTTCTCCAAGTGGTGAAGACGGCCGCACGAAAGCCATCTACTGTCTGGAACTGTTGTGAATCTCTACTTGGAACCTTGTTAAGATCCAACAATGTAAAATAAGATTTTTTTGCCATTATTCAAGTAGTCTTAAACTTTTGATCAGGACTGTAGTATTTATGTAGAAGTTTATATACTTACCATATTTTTCGCCCTATAAGACGCACTGGCCTATAAGACCCACCTAGGTTTTTGAGGAGGAAAATAAGAAAAATATATTTTGAACCAAAAGGTGTGCTTTTGGTGGGTTTTGAACTAATGGTGGTCCGTGGATGACACTATTATGGGGGAACTGTGGGTGACACTGTTATGGGGGATCTGTGGGTGACACTGTTATGGGGGATCTCTGGATGGCTCTTATTGGAGTCTCTGGGTGGCACTGTTATGGGGATCTGTGGATGACACTGTTATGGGGGGATCTTATGCTATGTGTCATCCACAGTCCCCCACCATAATATTGTCCCTACGGTGTGAATGACCCCCGGGCGCTGGCAGCGTGAGTCACTACGTCATGCGCCCACGCCGCCTGCTTCATTCATAAAGTGGGCGGCGCAGGCGCGTGACGTAGTGACTCACGCTGCCAGCGCCCGTCCTCCCGGCCTGCCTCCTCCCTCCTCTCTGCTACGAGCGCTTGTAAGTATGGTACCCTGAACTTTTATATATATATTTTATATATTAACAATGCCTACAATTATAGATAAGACTATATACAGTGAGCGGGGCCCATGTATTAAAATACAGTCACTGCACGGGCCCCGCTGTCATTATAAAAGCAGATGCCGGCCCCCTGCCCCTCCTCCTTCTCAGCTGATACACCCACGGCGCGGCATCGCGGCGCGGCGTATCATTGAAAATTCGGAAAAATGCAGCATTCGCCCGATAAGACGCACTGCTATTTTTCCCCCACTTTTGGGGGTGGGGGGAAAGTGCGTCTTATAGGGCGAAAAATACGGTACTATTGCTGTATATAGTATTTATGTAGAAGTTTATATACTTACTATTACTGTATATAGTATTTATGTAGAAGTTTATATACTTACTATTACTGTATATAGTATTTATGTAGAAGTTTATATACCTATTATTACTATTTAGATACAAATACAATGTTGCCATAATAATACAGGTTTACTCCAGTTTGTTCTAACCTCTTTCTCTTAACTCCTTATGTCCTGACAGATTATATGTAAAACGATTGACAACCCCTTAGCTCAGTGTCGAATAACAAACTCTACTCTGCTGTATTTGTATTTTTTTTACCGGGTTCACTTTAAGGCTATAAATAGCGATGAGGTTAATAATACTAATTGACTCTCCTCCATTCGATAAGTATTCTAGACAGCTAATGTTACCTGGGGGAGCGGGTCGAGTTAAAGGTCTGTAGTAGAGTGTAAGTGCCCTTCTAATCGATAATAACACAGTAGCTCAGAAGTGGGCAAGGTTAAAGCTCCTGGAAGGGCACCGCCGATTGACGTCACTTTATTGGTTATGATCAAGAGTCTAATTGCAGAAAATTGTTTTAATGTGTATTTAATCTTTACTCCTGCGGGAGGTGGGGGATCTCTGCTAATCAGTCCTGAGATGTCCGAGGAGCAAGCGGCAGAGGAGCAGCTGAGCCTCTCGCTGGGAAGCATGGCAAGCCGCTCGGGACACAGTTGCGTGAAACTTTTAATTTCTATCTTGATATAATTGAATCAGTTCCAGCAATTAAAGTGTTAAATCACTTGACGACACAGAGAGTGAAAACAGAATAAATCTAGTGTGACTGCTGGATGCAGAAGAGAAGACCCCAATGCAAACAATTAACACCCCCTTCTTTGGTGGTGACATCCTAGGCAATGTCCCTCCACCTTTGTTTTCGGTTCCTGTGTAGTCTCGCCATAGGTTGTGTCACACATAATGAAAGGTGGAAATTATTCCCGCCCATTATTTTCATGGGCCCCAAATCATCTAAAAGGGCCACCTGTAGGGTATGGGTGCCTTTTACATACTTGGTTGAATTGGTCCATAAATATCTCTTATAGAAAGACTGACCTTTTACAATTCTATCCTACCAGGTGGGTTTCAGGATCAGGTTGGTTCAAGGGTGGATCCTCCTGGGTGGAATTTTGGTAATGAATCATCTAGAATCCTCAGATTCAGAGGTTGAACGTGAAGCTTCTCGGCCGCAATGAAAAATCTGTAACAAGCCATGTGCAACCTATAATATTGGTGCCTTCTTATGAGGCAGAGGGGCCTTTGGTCCCATGAGGCTTCACATATAGGTGTTCTTGCCACCTCTGCTCCCCCTATAGTCACACCCCTGCTCAAATCTATACAGTTACATTCTTACCCTTATTGTTGTGACTTCTGAAGATCAGAACTAGAATCCGCCAGGTTATTGCAGCTTGTTAGACTCAGTGTAAGTCCTAAGTCTAATACCAGCTCCGCACCTTCAAAGGGATATTCTCATCTTGTAAAGTTTATGATTAATAGGGGGAGCCGGTCTAATTCATGGGACCACCACTAATCATGGAAATAAAGGGGCCACAGTGCTGGTGCAGTGCTGCACCCTTATCATCGTTTTGAAGGGACAGCGCCCTACACTGGCCACCCTCTGTATAACGCCACGTCAGTGGCCCCAGAGTTCACACTGCCATCACAAAGCGATGGGATAGCCTATCAATAAGATTTCACTTTACAAGATGTGGATACCATTAAAGTAGAGCAGAATAAATACCAGTATATTATTTCAGACAATTATATTGTCAAAAGGTCAAATCAGATTCAGCTCTTACCTGGGTTTTGATATTAGTGATGGGCAAACATTTTTTTGGGGACAGGGTCAACATCAGCCCTTGAGGACTCAGTTGACCAGCAGTGTTGGACTGCGGTCCTTGGGGCCACCAGAGGAAAATATTCTCTATTTTTTATTCTCCTGGACCTTTGTGGCCCAATATGGTATCAGAGTCTGGGTCCATCGGAGGATCCCTGGTACGGGTGGTACTATCCCAGTGACCACCCGTGCTCATTGTACAGCTCAGATATTGCATATAATATTCTGTTGCAAAACAAGTTCACTACAAACACAGCTCAAATTCTAAACAATAGTTTTTTGTTGTTTTTTTTCTCCCCTTTTCTTTTTTTTCTCTCTCTTTGCATAATCTGATCATATATTATATTGCTGCTTAAATTAATTTCCTGCCATTTTCTTGTAGCAAATCAAATGCAAGTTCCCTTTACTGCTATAATTTACAAGCTCCGCGAATCTGCCCAAAATATTGTCTCTGCGTGATTAATAAAGTCAGAAACAAATGTCAGACTCAATTAACTGTTTTTATCTAGATAAATGCTCCTAAATTAACTGTAGCCAAGCACATTCTTTATGTGGATAGTTTTAAATATCCACCAAATCCAATATATTGTATTTGTATTTCTGCCTTTTAGTTTTTAGTTTATTAATCTATCAGAGCAAATGGGAGGGAGGAAAATGGCGTGGAAGAGCTGGCCCCGGACACTAGTGGGGCTTATAAAGGCAGCCCGGCTTTACTAGAGGAAAAAAAATATATATAAAAATCAATAGCTAAAATACTTTTCAGGCCTCATGCACACGACCGATGTGTGCGCACCACAAAAAAGTTGAGCGTGTACAACTTTTTGAAGTGCGGAGGCATGGACAGAAAACCTGCAGAAGCCCTCCGTAGTGCTTCCATGGGCTTCCGATCCGTGTCTTTGGTCCCTACTGCACAGTATCTTCCGGATTGCGAACCCATTCAAGTCAACAGGTCCAATGCCAGCGCCCGACATTGCGGACCCGCTGTTTGTGGGCCGCAATACGGGTACGGACCTGCTACAATCGTGTGAATGAGGGCTTAATTTGTTGATTTATTCACTTATGGGGTTTTGAATACATTTTAATTTTAATGTGTATTTTTTGCATTTTTAAGATATACATTTTTTGCCCCTTTGTATACAGCCCATATGTTTTTATAACAATTAGTAGTAACTTTATTTTATTTCCTGAGGCAATTCATCTAATTTTTATTTTTTTTCTATTTTATATAATTTTTTTTTTTAAATACCAAGAAGAACAAAGTGTATAAGTGCACATTTAAAACACATGAACATGTAAAAATACAAATTCTCTAGCTGCTTTATGTGCAGGAGTATGATTGCTGACTGCCATTATGATATATATTCCTTTTATAGCATCTAAATTCTGTTACATCCACTTCCTAAATTGCGAGTTGGTGCAGGGGGCAAATGGAAGTTGTGTTGTGATCAATGTAAAGTGACTTAGAGAGGAATTACTGGTTGCTTCAGAAACTGTTAATAGCACAGAAGTGCCTCTGGTAAATCTCTTGTCTATATCTAAAAATTCTTATAAAATAACAGTGAATCGCAGACCCATTTCATGAAGCTGAAGAACTGCAGGATGAGTCTACAAGGGTTTATTGTGGAGCCAACTCAGATTCATTGTGCTGTGTGTCCTGACCAGCGGTATATTAGATACATTGTGCAGCACTGCAGGCTCTCCTGAACGCCCAACCAACTCCCAGGCTCACTAAATAATTCAGCTACAAGTTTTTAAGTCAAATGGTGTACTCAGATGGAAGCAAAAGGATAAGCAGGCACATATCACCTTTCTGCTTCTTTTCATCCATCCTTGATAGGATCTCTAGAAAAATGTTCTTTTAGACAGCAGAGTGGAAAAAAGTACATATAATATTTGAGCAGTATAAAAAAATAACAATAATTATATATATATATAGTGAATTCAAAATATTTGAGAATAATTAAGCCTACGCAGGCTAAGTGAATAAATGTATTTACTAAATGTGAATAAAGATACGATAACACAAACAAATCATGTACTGAATAATAAAAAGTAAATACATCACTAACCTAAATGGGGTGGAGATTCCATCGTGCATGCTATAACAAATGGCTGTCTACCACAGTATAACACATATCCGACACCCCAGGGTGTTCAAGGCATAGGACAAATCAATACTCACATCCTACCTAGGATGAAGTTCAAGCTGGAGTCCCCCAAATATATATGTATCAGAGAGTTTAAACCTTTTAGCCCCTCCTCCAGTGTGCAGAACACCTGAATCTGAGACCACTCAGGTATGTGGTCTTATCAGCACAATGGAGGATGGCTACTACATTACAAGGCACATCATTACACAGAATGGTACTAATAAAAGGGAACAGAATTAGAGGGACAGAACCAAACAGCACTTAAAAATACATATATATATATATATATATATATATATATATATATATATATATATACAGTACAGACCAAAAGTTTGGACACACCTTCTCGCTCAAAGAATTTTCTTTATTTTCATGACTATGAAAATTGTAGATTCACACTGAAGGCATCAAAACTATGAATTAACACATGTGGAATTATATACATAACAAAAAAGTGTGAAACAACTGAAAATATGTAATATTCTAGGTTCTTCAAAGTAGCCACCTTTTGCTTTGATTACTGCTTTGCACACTCTTGGCATTCTCTTGATGAGCTTCAAGAGGTAGTCACCTGAAATGGTTTTCACTTCGCAGGTGTGCCCCGTCAGGTTTAATAAGTGGGATTTATTGCCTTATATATGGGGTTGGGACCATCAGTTGCATTGTGGAGAAGTCAAGTGGATACACAGCTGATAGTCACACTGAATAGACTGTTAGAATTTGAATTATGGCAAGAAAAAAGCAGCTAAGTAAAGAAAAACGAGTGGCCATCATTACTTTAAGAAATAAAGGTCAGTCAGTCCGAAAAATTGGGAAAACTTTGAAAGTGTCCCCAAGTGCAGTCACAAAAACCATCAAGCGCTACAAAGAAACTGGCTCACATGCGGACCGCCCCAGGAAAGGAAGACCAAGAGTCACCTCTGCTACGGAGGATAAGTTCACCCGAGTCACCAGCCTCAGAAATCGCAGGTTAACAGCAGCTCAGATTAGATACCAGGTCAATGCCACACAGAGTTCTAGCAGCAGACACATCTCTAGAACAACTGTTAAGAGGAGACTGTGTGAATCAGGCCTTCATGGTAGAATATCTGCTGGGAAACCACTGCTAAGGACAGGCAACAAACAGAAGAGACTTGTTTGGGCTAAAGAACACAAGGAATGGACATTAGACCAGTGGAAATCTGTGCTTTGGTCTGATGAGTCCAAATTTGAGATCTTTGGTTCCAACCACCGTGTCTTTGTGCGACGCAGAAAAGGTGAACGGATGGACTCTACATGCCTGGTTCCCACCATGAAGCATGGAGGAGGAGGTGTGATGGTGTGGGGGTGCTTTGCTGGTGACACTGTTGGGGCATTATTCAAAATTGAAGGCATACTGAACCAGCATAGCTACCACAGCATCTTGCAGCAGCATGCTATTCTATCCGGTTTGCGTTTAGTTGGACCATCATTTATTTTTCAACAGGACAATGACCCCAAACACACCTCCAGGCTGTGTAAGGGCTATTTGACCATGAAGGAGAGTGATGGGGTGCTGCACCAGATGACCTGGCCTCCACAGTCACCGGACCTGAACCCAATCAAGCAGAGTGAAGGCAAAAGGGCCAACAAGTGCTAAGTATCTCTGGGAACTCCTTCAAGACTGTTGGAAGACCATTTCAGGTGACTACCTCTTGAAGCTCATCAAGAGAATGCCAGGAGTGTGCAAAGCAGTAATCAAAGCAAAAGGTGGCTACTTTGAAGAACCTAGAATATGACATATTTTCAGTTGTTTCACACTTTTGTTATGTATATAATTCCACATGTGTTAATTCATAGTTTTGATGCCTTCAGTGTGAATCTACAATTTTCATAGTCATGAAAATAAAGAAAACTCTTTGAATGAGAAGGTGTGTCCAAACTTTTGGTCTGTACTGTAAATATATATATATATATATATATATATATATATATATTTTTTATTAGTAGCAAAATAATAGTCAAAGAAAACAATGTTTTTGCAAAGTATACAGATGTGTGCTTCCTATGTGTCTGAGTGAGAATGTCATAAGACTGTCATTTCATAAAAAACTAGAGTCCTGCACAAATTTACATCTGTAAATCCATCAGGTAGATGTCTATTAAAATACAATTTCCCATTTTTTCAATATTTTCTTTCACAAATTGGATGTCTAGATCCTCCAGGGCGGGACTTAAATTTATACACAACTTCTTCCTTTTCCTCTGCAGCCGTTTTATTTTCCCTTCATGTCCTCATTCATCCTTCCTTTTCTCTTCTCTGTTACAGCAATAAACTATTTTGTACAAATTCCCTACTAGTGGCTTTTGTATCTTCAGTACTTATACATACTGTACATTTCTGACATTCAGCCTTGTGTATAATTTAATGTTTGTGAGTCAGTGACCTAAGTCTTATTTATAGTAATGGGATCTTGAATATTATTGGGACAGGACGTTTTTTCATCCATCAAAACTTTTGGAGCTAGTACTTACTGTAAATGTCTATTAAAATGTAATTTCCCATTTCTTTGGGTTTAATTCTATAAATTGGATTTGTAGATCTTCTAGGGCAGGACTTAAATGTATGCACAACCTCTTCCTTTTCCTTATACAGTATAATTCAGTGGCTATCAATGGAGTCAGTGACCTAAGTCTTACTTACAATCATGGAATCTTTAATTCTATTGGGAAAATAAGTATTTTCATATTACTTATTAGTGGATCATATGTTGCATTTTAGTAAGGCTGCAGTAGAACTGTCAACGTAACATGGACAACTTGTGGATTAGAAAATAGCCATAGTTTGTTTAGAAATTTACTTATAGCCAGTGTGTCACGGTGGTGAGTGGGAAAAACCCCCCACCGTGCAATAGCTGCTGCTGCAACGCCAGATAGCAGGGAACAGGGAGCTGGTCACCTCCTCACGAAACCCTAAGCGCTCTCCCTGGACTCCTAGCGTATGAGCCGCCTCATAAGGTAAGGGGGCTCATACTCTCCAACCTAGGACCCTGCTATCCCTGCTACACCCTAGGCCTGATGACAGGGCAGAGAATGCCTGTGCATCCTCGACACGGATGACTGGCGTCTCCAGAGGCCCAGTAGCTGACAGGATGCAAGACAATGGGGGAAGCCGTACGGCAGGTAAGACACAAAGCACAATAACAATGTTATCTACTCTTACCTGCCGCAGCCAAGATGGAAAGAGGCTCCGGGCTGGGAAACCCACGGTCTTGCCTTCGCTTAACCCCTCCGGGTAAGCACGCCCCTTTCGGAGCCATCACACACCATAATCAAACCTCTCAGACAAAACCCACACCACAACTACATACACCAGGTGGGGAGAGGAATGACAAACACACCGGAGGGGACAACAGACACAGCAAGGGAAACAGAGGAAACCATAAGCTGCACTAACAAGATAACCCCACACACACCTAGATAACACCGTGAAACATAGAATTAACTGACAATGGTTTATGACCAGAAGGATGGTTCCCACCAGGCAGATGGAGGAGACAGGAGGCTGCTCCAGCCAGTATGGCTGAGAGCAACCTACTGAGCCCAGCCAGGGACTGAGGCTTTATAGGCCAAGAGGCCCCACCCAACGATCAGCACACACCCAGTGAAGTCACACACACTTGGAAGGGAGTTAACCCTTCCAGCAACACAGAAGGGAAACTCACATAAAGGGGAAAGCACACAACCTCACTCACCTGTCTCCGACGGCAACGGCATGCGTGGAAACCGTGTCCTCCAGAACAGCCAACAGGCCGAGACACTTCCACAGCATGCAAACATCGCCAGACGTTGCCGCGGACCACCGCAGGTGAAGGGAGGAGTCCAGGTGCATAAAAAACATCACCTCGTGCACAACAAACAACACAAAGTGCACACAGACATACAAACGGGCATTCACGCAAAACCCGTTGCCAAGGGCAACCGCACGCACACTTGTTGTCCGCGGCAACCGCACCTGAGGCAAACAACTAAGTTCCCCAGCTGCGGTTGACAAACTCCCAAACCGCGGGCAACAGCATGCGGCACCCAAGGAGTCACGACCATGACCAAGGGTCGTGACACAGTGGTGGATTCTTCATGGCTCTAGTGATTGTAGAACATATAGTATATCGGAACTTAAGTACATGTCTTCCATACATTGTAGTTATGTTAGCAGAACATCTAACCTCTGAAGAGTAGTTCCAGTAATTCTGTAAAACAATATGTGGAACTTCAATGAAGTGTATAACATATTCGCCTGAGTGGGTTGTGCAAAGTGTGTGGGATGAAAAAGGGTACTAGATGAACCTTTTCAAAATAGTTCCATGAGTAATGGATCATCGAAGATAAAACGGTCCATACCCATGGATGATTTGTAGGATACTGAATAACTTCATCAATTCATCTGATGTTACCATGTTCATGGGATCTTCTTGTGGCAGTCACTTGCTTATGGGACTTTCTTGTGGCAGCCCTTTGCTCTTGGAACTTTATTTTGGGGTATCTTGCTCATGGGACCTTCTTCTGTCAGTCTCTCACTCTTGTAAATGTCTTGTGGCGGTTGTTTATTCATGGGACCTTCTTGTGACAGTCCCTTGCTCATGGGACCTTCTTGTGGCAATCCTTTGCCTTTAAGACCTTCTTGTGGTGGTCCCTTGCTCATGGGACCTATTGCTATGATCTCTCGCTCACTGGATCTTCTTATGTCAGTCTCTCACACTTTCTTGTGGTGGTTCTTTGCTTATCGGACCACTTAGTTATAGTTCCTCGCTTATGGAACATTCTTGTGACAGTCCCTCCGTCAAAGGGACCATCTTGTGGTGGTTGCTCATCACTATCTGTTTATCTCAGAACTCAAAGGAGTTTTTAAGGGGAATGTTACGGCCCCCCGAGCATAAAAGGGGGTAAACGCCGTTTAAAAAAATATTACCTTTCCAGATGCAAAGGCAGCTACTAAAGACACCAATCTCCCGAACTGGAAACCATATGAATGCTGCATACAGCCGAATAGGAAAAAACATATGAAAGGTTTACACTCCTAGCAGTCGGACTGAAACAGCATACAATCCCCCCCAAGAACGAGACCAAGCTCCGTGTTGAGGGTAAAGCAGTGGACAGCCAGAGCTGTGTGTTTATTATTCTTATACACATTCTTACACATTAGTACCACCCACAGGGTTTTGTAAAAACAACCAATAAACACATACAATACACTCAGACACTCCCACACAAAATCCTCCCCTCTGCCTGTGATACAATTATCTTACACAATGGGTTAATGTAATTATCACAGGCAGGAGAATGCACAGTTTTACACAATGTCTTCTGTCCTGGAGACAACTGAGGAGTAATTCAATTATCTCTCAGGACAAAGGGAAATCACCAATACACACGTGGGGACAATAGGACAGAAATCACTATTCAAATATACAATGTCACAACCATTACAGTAAACATAGACATTTAACATATCCAAAAATGGCATGAATTAGACCAGGGGTTCAAAAGTTAGTAAAAGTCCTTTGTGGCCAAGGGAAGCATGGCTTTTCTGCCCAAAACCAGTTAGGCTGTGTGAGATAATTGGCTTAACTGTGTGTGGTAAGCCAACTAGGTACAGAAAATACCTCTATTCACAACAACAGCAAAAGTACACAAAAATACATAACTCCTATCAAACTGAACAGAACCCCCACATTCAACTTATCCCCAGATGGTTTGGATCTGAGCGCTCAATATATCCGAACAGCGCTCAGATGCCACAAACACAGTCAAATCGCCATGGGGTTTAAGTTTAGCATGGGCTCATGAGAAGGCCCATAATCCTGGGGCAAGAGGCTGGCAACAAGGCTTCTCCAGCACCCAGTGGCGAGGTTGGTTTCGCCACAGGGAATATTTATTTTAAGTGGCAAAATGGGTTAAAATAATAAAAAATAACCATTACTCACCTCACCAATCCCCCATCACTGCTGATCTTAGACTCAGCAGAAAGGAAATGGCTTGGACTGCACCCTTAGTCACTGGCTGAGGAGAGTCACTGCAATCCATGTCCATTGACAATAGTCAGACCACAAGGTATCCTCCTGCCGGGACCTCCAGTGATCTTTTTGTTTCCAGGCAGCGCCCCCACAAGGACAATATAGAATTACACATATACCATTCTAATCAATGAATTGTTTATATGCAGTAAAGGACAGGTCCTCCAGAACAAGAGGTTTTCCACTATGGAAATTCTTAATGGAAGACCTCCTCATTAACTCATAACTTTCTATATGGTTTGTGAAACTGGACAACCCCGTTAATCTCATCATATCAGTCAGGCTAGCCAATTATGGATTTATGGAATTTTATATTTTCCGTAGCATCCTCAGCAATGACTGACATACACCATAGAGTGTTTTTAGCTAAGCAGGGCATGAGCTGAATTTTCCTTCGTGAACTCTCTCCTCGTATTGAATTCACTCAGCTGTGGTAAACACCTCGACTAAGGGAGTCTCAGAGCAGCGAGATTGTCATATCGAGGATCAGGCTTGGAAAGCACCATACAGTATTTATTTTTTGTCACTACAGGCTTTCTAGTCTCTTGTGTCATTTAATGGCCTTAATGACAGTTTTTAGGCACCGGGAATGGAAGGAAAACGTTGCTCTATTCATAGCTGGATCGGCTATTACTGAATTACTTATTTAAGAGATGGGTTTAAAGAGTAAATAGCTAAGACAACACCACAACCACTGCATTTCAAGGCTATTTATGCCAAGAAAATCTATACCCTATGTCACAGAAATCCTGACTTGTTGAACATTTTCTGGAGTAAGAGTGACACTTGACACCGAGGCGGCCTCCATTCTCATTGTTAGTTCAATTGATTTTTATTCTGTTTGGCATCTCCCTATTGTGGTTTCTTAAAAGACAGGTTAAATGGTTCAATTTAGTTCAGCTCAATCTAAAACAGAAAAGTTGACAACAAATATAATCAGACCATCCTTTCTTATGTGTATGGCGGTGGTCAAACACTCCCCTGGATTCCAGCATGACCCGTTCCTTTGTTCCTTCACTGCTAGAGGTCCTTGACCATGACTTATTCCCCTCTCCCCACTGCAAGAAACCTGCATCCTCAGCAGGGACGGATTGGGAACTTAAAGTGGCACTGGAAGGAGACTAAACGTGGCTCCATGTTGTAGGCAAGTCCAAATTGACAGAAGGCGGCAAAAACAAGCCAATAGTAGTCCGGGACAACAGAAGTAATTGGGGCAAAACCAAATGCCACAGGGCAGGATAAAATACTGTCCTATCAGCATACTGACGATGGTGAATCGGGACCAGGCACCTGCAGCTGCTGGCCAGATGATAAGTACCTGATGTTAAGAAGATCATATCATTATGTACCTGGCCAGCAGTCAAAAGGAGGGCTCAGGTGGCCCACTGGGCATTGGTCTACCGGGAAATTTTCCTGTAGGGTTCATGGCCAGTCTGCCCCTGATCCTCAGCCAGTCTTTCAACCAATAGGTAAGAGGTTTTACAATCGCTTAAAAAGATTAAATTATTAAAAGGGTATGCTATCACTCTATGATTGCTCGGAGTACAACCTTTGGTACTCCCTCGAACCTTCACACCCCTAGAGTAGCTTTTAGTCCCCTTCACTGCTTTTCCTGCACAGAGATGCTGCAGTCACCAGTCTTTTTAGGAAATACAGCCTCATTCAAGTAAATGGGGCCAACTGCAGTTCACTGCCGTGCCGGGTAGCTGGAAGCACCGCTGTGCAAAATCTGTTATAAAGTGATGGCACATCCTAACCTACGGGTTATCCTTTAAGGCTTTTTTTCTAAAGGGTCAGAATTAGAGTTGAGCGAACACCTGGATGTTCGGGTTCGAGAAGTTCGGCCGAACATCCCGGAAATGTTCGGGTTCGGGATCCGAACCCGATCCGAACTTCGTCCCGAACCCGAACCCCATTGAAGTCAATGGGGACCCGAACTTTTCGGCACTAAAAAGGCTGTAAAACAGCCCAGGAAAGAGCTAGAGGGCTGCAAAAGGCAGCAACATGTAGGTAAATCCCCTGCAAACAAATGTGGATAGGGAAATTAATTAAAATAAAAATTAAATAAATAAAAATTAACCAAAATCAATTGGAGAGAGGTTCCATAGCAGAGAATCTGGCTTCCCGTCACCCACCACTGGAACAGTCCATTCTCAGATATTTAGGCCCCGGAACCCAGGCAGAGGAGAGAGGTCCCGTAACAGAGAATCTGGCTTCATGTCAGCAGAGAATTAGTCTGCATGTCATAGCAGAGAATGAGGCTTCACGTCAGCCACCACTGCAACAGTCCATTGGCATATATTTAGGCCCAGCACACACACAGGCAGAGGAGAGAGGTCCCGTAACAGAGAATCTGGCTTCATGTCAGCAGAGAGAGAATCAGTCTGCATGTCATAGCAGAGAATGAGGCTTCACGTCAGCCACCACTGCAACAGTCCATTGGCATATATTTAGGCCCAGCACACACACAGGCAGAGGAGAGAGGTCCCGTAACAGAGAATCTGGCTTCATGTCAGCAGAGAATCAGTCTGCATGTCATAGCAGAGAATGAGGCTTCACGTCAGCCACCACTGCAACAGTCCATTGTCATAAATTTAGGCCCAGCACTAGTGTTGAGCGGCATGTCCCATATTCGAATTCGCGAAATTTTGTGAATATTCAAAAGAATATTCGTAAAATATTCGCGATTATTCAAATTCGTTATTATTTCGCATATGCGATAATTCGAATTATCGCATAATACATATGCTATGCAAAATTCACATGTGCGCTAATGAAATCGCCTTACGAAGATTCGCAACTCAATTCAATCACTAATGTATGAATGCAATGCCCTTTGCCTCTGTTCTGGGACAAGTGTAGATATTCGCATGTGCGCTAATAAAATCGCCTTACGAAGATTCGCACCTCAATCACTTTCTAGGGAATGTGAGACTTTTGGGAATCAATCGAGATACAGTGGGGGGTGATGACAGTAGTTGACAGAGTACAGATCAATGTAATCTGTAAGGTGGAAAGTAAAATAAAAAATACGAATATTCGTAAATCGAATTTTACGAAGTTCTACGTATTCGCGAATATGGTGCTATACTATATGAATGCACAGGCCTTTGCCTCTCTGTTCTGGGGACAAGTGTAGATATTTGCATTTGCGTTAATAAAATCGCCTTACGAAGATTCGCAGCTCAATTCAATCACTAATGTATGAATGCAAAGCCCTTTGCCTCTGTTCTGGGACAAGTGTAGATATTCGCATGTGCGCTAATAAAATCGCCTTACGAAGATTCGCAACTCAATTCACTAATGTATGAATGCAAAGCCCTTTGCCTCTGTTCTGGGACGTGCCGATATTCGCATGTGCGCTAATAAAATCGCCTTACGAAGATTCGCAACTCAATTCACTAATGTATGAATGCAAAGCCCTTTGCCTCTGTTCTGGGACGTGCCGATATTCGCATGTGCGCTAATAAAATCGCCTTACGAAGATTCGCAACTCAATTCACTAATGTATGAATGCAAAGCCCTTTGCCTCTGTTCTGGGACGTGCCGATATTCGCATGTGCGCTAATAAAATCGCCTTACGAAGATTCGCAACTCAATTCACTAATGTATGAATGCAAAGCCCTTTGCCTCTGTTCTGGGACGTGCCGATATTCGCATGTGCGCTAATAACATCGCCTTACGAAGATTCGCGCCTCAATCACTTTCTAGGCAATGTGAGTAAGATCTGAGCTGTTGGACCTTTGGGAAACAATCAATTATATGTGTACTGTAATTTTGTGGGGGGGGGAAAAAAACAAAAAACGAATATTCGTTTTTACGAATATATAGCACTATATTCGAAATATTCGCGAAATCGCGAAGTTGCGATATTCGCGAAAAAAATTTGCTTTTCGAATATTCGCGCTCAACACTACCCAGCACCCAGGCAGAGGAGAGAGGTCCCGTAACAGACAATCTGGCTTCATGTCAGCAGAGAATCAGTCTGCATGTCATAGCAGAGAATGAGGCTTCACGTCAGCCACCACTGCAACAGTCCATTGGCATATATTTAGGCCCAGCACCCAGGCAGAGGAGAGAGGTCCCGTAACAGACAATCTGGCTTCATGTCAGCAGAGAATCAGTCTTCATATCATAGCAGAGAATCAGGCTTCACGTCACCCACCACTGTAAGAGTCCATTTTCATAAATTTAGGCCCAGCACACAGGCAGAGGAGAGAGGTCCCGTAACAGAGGATCTGGCTTCATGTCAGCAGAGAATCAGTCTGCATGTCATAGCAGAGAATCAGGCTTCACGTCACCCAACATTGGAACAGTCCATTGGCATATATTTAGGCCCCGGCACCCAGACAGAGGAGAGGTTCATTCAACTTTGGGTAGCCTCGCAATATAATGGTAAAATGAAAATAAAAATAGGATTGAATGAGGAAGTGCCCTGGAGTCCAATAATATATGGTTAAGGGGAGGTAGTTAATGTCTAATCTGGACAAGGGACGGACAGATCCTGTGGGATCCATGCCTGGTTCATTTTTATGAACGTCAGCTTGTCCACATTGGCTGTAGACAGGCGGCTGCGTTTGAGGCCTAGTATTTAGGCGCTGGGTGACCGGTATGGATTTAGTGACAGAATTAGACTTGGAAATGCACAGTAGCGTGTGTGTGAAGTTATTCTGAATGACCCTATGTGCACCTTGAATATTATATACCCTTTTAGGGATAGATTTCAAATAGCTCTGATATAGCAGAAACCACTAAATTATGAAATTGCTAAATTGGGAATTGTATTTCAACCCAGAACAAGAAATGTGCTTGAACGGACACTAAATAACTCGCCCAGCTACAGCACTAAGGACAGATTTAGCGGGATATAAATTTGAGGCCTAGTATTTAGGCGCTGGGTGACAGGTATGGGTTTAGTGCCAGAATTAGACTTGGAAATACACAGTAGCGGGTGTGTGTGAAGTTATTCTGAATGACCCAATGTGCACCTTGAATATTATATACCCTTTTAGGGATAGATTTCAAATAGCTCTGATATAGCAGAAACCACTAAATTATGAAATTGCTAAATTGGGAATTGTATTTCAACCCAGAACAAAAAATGTGCTTTGACGGACACTAAATATCTTGCCCAGCAACAACAGTACAGCGGTAACGAGAGATTTAGCAGGATATAAATTTGAGGCCTAGTATTTAGGCGCTGGGTGACAGGTATGGGTTTAGTGACAGAATTAGACTTGAAAATACACAGTAGCGGGTGTGTGTGAAGTTATTCTGAATGACCCTATGTGCACCTTCAATATGATCTACCCTTTTAGGGATAGATTTCAAATAGCTCTGATATAGCAGAAACCACTAAATTATGAAATTGCTAAATTGGGAATTATATTTCAACCCAGAACAAAAAATGTGCTTTGACGGACACTAAATAACTTTCCCAGCTACAACAGGACAGCGGTAACGAGAGATTTAGCGGGATATAAATTTGAGGCCTAGTATTTAGGCGCTGGGTGACAGGTATGGGTTTAGTGACAGAATTAGACTTGGAAATACACAGTAGCGGGTGTGTGTGAAGTTATTCTGAATGACCCAATGTGCACCTTGAATATTATATACCCTTTTAGGGATAGATTTCAAATAGCTCTGATATAGCAGAAACCACTAAATTATGAAATTGCTAAATTGGGAATTGTACTTCAACCCAGAACAAAAAATGTGCTTTGACGGACACTAAATAACTTTCCCAGCTACAACAGGACAGCGGTAACGAGAGATTTAGCGGGATATAAATTTGAGGCCTAGTATTTAGGCGCTGGGTGACAGGTATGGGTTTAGTGACAGAATTAGACTTGGAAATACACAGTAGCGGGTGTGTGTGAAGTTATTCTGAATGACCCAATGTGCACCTTGAATATTATATACCCTTTTAGGGATAGATTTCAAATAGCTCTGATATAGCAGAAACCACTAAATTATGAAATTGCTAAATTGGGAATTGTACTTCAACCCAGAACAAAAAATGTGCTTTGACGGACACTAAATAACTTTCCCAGCTACAACAGGACAGCGGTAACGAGAGATTTAGCAGGATATAAATTTGAGGCCTAGTATTTAGGCGCTGGGTGACAGGTATGGGTTTAGTGACAGAATTAGACTTGAAAATACACAGTAGCGGGTGTGTGTGAAGTTATTCTGAATGACCCAATGTGCACCTTGAATATTATATACCCTTTTAGGGATAGATTTCAAATAGCTCTGATATAGCAGAAACCACTAAATTATGAAATTGCTAAATTGGGAATTGTATTTCAACCCAGAACAAGAAATGTGCTTGAACGGACACTAAATAACTCGCCCAGCTACAGCACTAAGGACAGATTTAGCGGGATATAAATTTGAGGCCTAGTATTTAGGCGCTGGGTGACAGGTATGGGTTTAGTGCCAGAATTAGACTTGGAAATACACAGTAGCGGGTGTGTGTGAAGTTATTCTGAATGACCCAATGTGCACCTTGAATATTATATACCCTTTTAGGGATAGATTTCAAATAGCTCTGATATAGCAGAAACCACTAAATTATGAAATTGCTAAATTGGGAATTGTACTTCAACCCAGAACAAAAAATGTGCTTTGACGGACACTAAATAACTTTCCCAGCTACAACAGGACAGCGGTAACGAGAGATTTAGCGGGATATAAATTTGAGGCCTAGTATTTAGGCGCTGGGTGACCGGTATGGATTTAGTGACAGAATTAGACTGGGATATGGCCAAAAAATAACCACACTATTGCTGGTTAAATGCACTTGGTGACGGGCGCAGCTTGCCCCTGATGTAGTATATGGCCAAAAAATGAACAGACTATTGCTGGTTAAATGCACTTGGTGTCACAGCTTGACCAACCACACTACTGAGGGTTAAATGCACTTGGTGACGGGCGCAGCTTGCCCCTGATGTAGTATATGGCCAAAAAATGAACAGACTATTGCTGGTTAAATGCACTTGGTGTGACAGCTTCACCCTGATGTAGGCTTTAGCCAGAAAACAACCACACCATTGAGGGTTAAATGCACTTGGTGACAGGCGCAGCTTGCCCCTGATTTTGTATATGGCCAAAAAATGAACAGACTATTGCTGGTTAAATGCACTTGGTGTGACAGCTTCACCCTGATGTAGGCTTTAGCCAAAAAACAACCACACCATTGAGGGTTAAATGCACTTGGTGACAGGCGCAGCTTGCCCCTGATTTTGTATATGGCCAAAAAATGAACAGACTATTGCTGGTTAAATGCACTTGGTGTGACAGCTTCACCCTGATGTAGGCTTTAGCCAAAAAACAACCACACCATTGAGGGTTAAATGCACTTGGTGACAGGCGCAGCTTGCCCCTGATTTTGTATATGGCCAAAAAATGAACAGACTATTGCTGGTTAAATGCACTTGGTGTGACAGCTTCACCCTGATGTAGGCTTTAGCCAAAAAACAACCACACCATTGAGGGTTAAATGCACTTGGTCGCAGCTTGTGCTGGCGCACCACAAGACACAAAATGGCCGCCGATCACCCCAGAAAAATGTGACTGACAAACGGTCTGGGCAGCCTAAAAACAGTGAGTGAGCATTTGAGTATCAGCAGCTCAATGATGCACAGCTGCAGATCGATCGATTAATCAAGTGAAGTCCTTTGGAGGAGTTAATCTGCCTAATCTCGCCCTACTGTCGCATCCGCAACCTCTCCCTACGCTAATCAGAGCAGAGTGACGGGCGGCGCTATGTGACTCCAGCTTAAATAGAGGCTGGGTCACATGGTGCTCTGGCCAATCACAGCCATGCCAATAGTAGGCATGGCTGTGACGGCCTCTTGGGGCAAGTAGTATGACGCTTGTTGATTGGCTGCTTTGCAGCCTTTCAAAAAGCGCCAAGAAAGCGTCACAAAAGCGCGAAGAAAGCGACGAACACCGAACCCGAACCCGGACTTTTACGAAAATGTCCGGGTTCGGGTCCGTGTCACGGACACCCCAAAATTCGGTACGAACCCGAACTATACAGTTCGAGTTCGCTCATCCCTAGTCAGAATTAGTAAAAAAATAATAATAATTAAGCATTACTCATCAAACAGATTCTCTGCTGGGACCTTTCCAATACTGTTCCTGCCCCTGCTGCTCTCTACTTCCTGGTCCAGCTCCACAAACAGGAAATTGCCTTCAATAGCTGAGGTAGGTCACCATGCTGATATTAAGAGCATCTGTCAGCATGATCAACCCTATTCAATTAGGCATTAAAAACAGCATTTTTATTAATATGCAGATGACTTTAATGATCGTTTAATAGGGTTGATCATGCTGACAGATGCACTTTAAATGGCTGAGCTGGCATTTTTAGCACTTTCCTGTGCGTCAAACAGGGACTTGGAAGTGTAGAGCAGCTGGAACCGCAGCAGCTTAAAAATGGCAGCGGTCGAGGATTAGTGAGGAGAGTAATTCCTTTTTTTTAACCTATTTTGGCCACTTTTTTAAATATTTAAATCATTGAAAAAATCCCTATAATGGGAATTGGCACCATTAATCTTTTCCTTGTTTCCTTTTTTGCACTTATTATTTTGAGTCATCAAAAAAGATCTGAACTAAGAAGCAGGATCCTCAGGATAGGTCATCAGTATATTATTGCTGAACAACCCCTTTAAGGACTAAACATTTTCTATTTGACGCTTCGGTTTTCCTTGAATCCTTTAAGCACATTTCGAACCTTACCATTTCAGCTCTGTGCCAGTAAGCACATAAGCATGAGAAATCTGCATAATATTGTAAAGTCAGAAAAATAAATTTAAAAAAAAAACAGCAAGACAAGATGGAAAGGTGCAAATGCATGGAAGGCTGGCGCAAAGAAATATTTGTTATATCTACCTTGTCCTAATCTGTGCCCCATAAAACAAAAACCTACATTGAACTGTCCGTAGTTCTGCCATGACCATGCTGCTGCTGCTTCCGATCCCTGCAGGACCACAGGAAGGCTTGGCCCTATGAACGTTGCAGCCAGTCACAGCTGATTGAATAGCCAGGAACCAGGTTGTTTGTAGTGTTAAGCATGAATATTCTAATCACGAAAATATCGGCACTTCAAGAATTCGCGAAGATCTAGAATCTTCATCATGGCAAATATTCTAGATTTTTTATTTTTATTATTAGATAAACCTAGAATCTTTTCTCACTTATTGTATATATCTACTCTAAATCCTTATTATGCTACCTATCATCCATATCAATTTTTTTTATAGTTATTAATTTACCTATCATTAATTAACTTTTATTATAAGTATTTTCCTACCTATCATTAATAATTTCTTTTTTGGATGCTATATTATTTTATTTTTAAAATAAATCATGATCTATTACTAACAATAAACAACATATAACAGACAATCACACAAAGGTTGTATGCCAAAAGCTGGGTATGTGCAAGCCAACAACCTATCCATGAAACAGGTACAATCAGCATACCTTACAATGGCAGCCTTGTGTGCAATGAGACATTCAAGACCAGCTCTCATCTGACTGAGAACCAGTAAGCCTCAAAGTTGCTTGATTTATGTTAGATGGCTTGGGGCACCTGCACACCTAAATCATTATCATTAGGGTGACAAAAATTAAACTTTTTTTTTTGTTTGGGGATGCCAGCTAACTCTTCTCTCACATAAAAATTTTCAGTTTTCCAATTGTCCTAACATTTATATTCAATAACCTTTCTATACTGTTTTGTCATGTAAACTCATTTTCATAAACATGGGCATATGGGAAAGACATGCAAATAGTGTTTCAGCTGAAAAACAAGGCAGATTCTGTTAATTTGCATGCCTTTCCCATATGCCCATGTTTATGTAAATGAATTTACATGACAACATTTTTGTCACTCTAATGATAATGATCTAGGTGCACAGGTCCCCCAAGCAACAAAAGTCAAGCAACTTTGAGGCTCACTGGGGCATGCTAGGAGTTGTGGTTTTATAATGTCTGAAGAACTACTGGCTAGAGACCACTGCCATGTGATATTAAAGGAGTTATACAACCCTTCTAATGACCCGCCCAAAGTCTGGGCCCCTCGTAAACATTATACTTACCTGCTGCCCGGCACCCGCACCCCTCCAGATACCTGCATGGCAGCCGCTGCATCTCCCTGTCACTCGGATCCAAACATCCCACGATGTGGGGAGCAGCAAATAGCAGGCCGCAACAGGGATGAGCCTCCCTAGCGCCATCTGCAGTGCTAGGGAGGCTGGTCACCGTCACGGCCTGCTATTGACTGCTCCCCACATTGCCGGATGTTTTGATCCGAGCGACGGGGAGATGCAGCGGCTGCCATGCAGGTATCTGGAGGGATGCGGGTGCCTGGGAGCAGGTATGTATAATATATACGAGGGGCCCAGGCATTGGGGGGGGGGTCATTACAGGGGTTGGATAGCTCCTTTAGGTATCTCTGAGAAGGAAACTTTGATATGTATTTGACTAAATGTCTCTTGAGATACAGTAACAGCTCATATTTCTTCTTTTCGCATATTCTAAACATTCGTGTGAAATGCGTGGGCCTCCAGGTTTGATTCCTTGGTTTCTCTTATCAGCCGATGCCACCGCTGAAACCTACATGAATTTAGCAGATAAACACCTCAGATTGTAAATATTTGCTCTCAGAGCATTTTCCAGATCTGGATTATGTACAATGCATCACAGAACATCCATCTCTGTTTCAGGAGGCGCCTGTCATCTTGATAGCGCGTGTATATTGTAATTCCATAGGCTGCAATATCTTTTAATGCACAATCTTATCTCCATGACAAAATATCACATAATGTAAAATTCTCTGACTTCTGACTCCTTTTTTTTTTTTGCAACCGTCTCCTTACAGACTATGGGGAGAAAGAGACGGCGTACATTGCACTACTACCCAGCTACATAACCCTATTGGGGATGGGAGGTGGAGTAGTCTCAATTCAATACTGGTCAACGATGTAACTGTAGAGCTTGAAGAAACTGTAGGTGCCAGGGCTCTATATTTTGACAGGCCCCATAGGTTCCCTTATTAAACAGCCTAAGGGCTGGAGCCCATATTGCGGCCCAAACTTGTATGGGTCTGCAATCCGGAAGGTGCTGAACGGAGGCACGGAGTGTGTCCGTGGTTTTCTGTCTGTGCCTGTTCCATTTTTTTGCGGTGCGGACGGATCATTGACCCATTCAAGTTAAATGGGTCTGAATCCCGTCTGCGCCAGCCACACAGATGGTGCCCGTCCATAGGGGACCACAATTCGCCGTCCCCAATGCACGGAATGGGCAGCACACTTGTGCATGAGCCTTAACAATTACATGATGTACAATTACAGGGATCATGTTATACAGGATGTTGATCCTATATGTGAGAGGACGTCCCACGAGGTGCCGCAGATAAGGGAGTCCATTGTTTAACCTTAGCCACCACAGCCCTAGAGCGTCGCTCTATATCTCCTTGGTCACACTGGCCCACTAGGGTACTCGGGGTCGCAAGGCTCTTACAGAATCTTCCAATAGGACTTCAAAGGTCTAGCAGAAGACATTTGGAGATGACTATGGAGCCATAACATTTGCGTCAATTTCTTATGGGACGATTCTCCTTAACACCTTCCTGATGCACCGATTTTCCATTTTTGCATTTTAGTTTTTAGTTCCCTGCTTTCCCAGATCCATAACTTTTCTATTCTTCCATTCACATAGCCGTATGAGGACTTGTTCTTTATGGGACAAATTGTACTTTCTAATAGCACCATTTAGTTTTTATATAATGTAGTGTAAAGCCACCGTTTTTTTTTTGTTTGTTTTTTTTCACTATGCAGTAAAACTAACTTGTCCTCTTCATTGTCCAGGTGAGGACAATTATGGCGATACCACATATGTATAGTTTTTCTTTGATACTGTTTTTTTAATGCTGAAAAAAATATCTTTTGAAAAATTAATTTTTTCTTTTCATCGCCATATTTTTACACCCATAACTTTATTATTGTTATGTCTACGGAGATGCGTAAGGGCTCATTTTTAGTGGAATGATTTGTAGTTTTTGTTAATACCAATGTGGGGGGTGTATGACTTTTTTTTATCACTTCTTATTCAAGTTTTTTTTTATTTTTTGGGGAAAGGGTTGTGATTAGATTTTTTATTATTTTAATATTTTTTTTATCAATTCATTTTATTTTTTATTTTTAAACAATGGTATTACCATACAAAATAAAAACATCCAAATTATTATTAATATTTCTTAGTCTTACCCCCCCCCCCCCCGAATTCTCTTTCAAACTCCCACCCCTTGCGATGCATCTCCCATCCCCCCTTCCAAAAAAAAAAAGAGAAAACAGAATGGGAATAATGAGGAGAGAGACAGAAAAATTAAGAATTCCACTCTCCCCATATCTTAAGCCATTTATCCTCAGAGTTTTTTTGTTTATATAAAACATATTCATACCTTTTGATTTTGTTAAAGAGATTTAGCCATGTATTTATACTTGGAATATAAGATGAAAACCAAACAATTGCAATCCAAAATTGTATTTATTGCACCCATCCTTGGAAAGATCACTCAGAATCCAACCCTCCACCGCAATTGGAATCGCCATTTTAAATTTTTGGGTAATATAATTGTGAATTGCCCCCCAATATTCTTTTAGTTCTGGACAAGTCCAAAACATGTGTAGATAATCTGCATCCGGAGCCTCACACCGTTTGTTAAGCCATAAAGGTGTAACATAAATTCTGTGTAAAATATGGTACACCCCCTTTCAATGTTCACAATCGGCGTTAATGCCAATCGCGGGCATTATCCGTGGGTGTCTGCTGGCTATGGCTCTCGCTCCACTCTGGAGCAGGCGACATCTTTTAAGACATGACATCCGGCATACATGTATGGTGAAATGTCGTGAAGAAGTTAAAATAGTTCCTATTTTATGGGCCCAAGGAACCCAAATCCAGTACATGGTGGTTGCACCCAGACCTTGGCACGTACAGGGAACCAAAGCCCCTTTCTGCCACATGAGAGGACACCAGTCTTATAAACAGCACATGGTAGGTGGGGGCCCGCTTACAGATTTTGCATTAGGTTCCAGGAGCTATCCCGGCCAATTCTGGAATATTATATAACAATAATCAGTAATTCATTAAGGGATGTACAATAGTATAAAAAGTGTTAAAACCTACATATGACTAACTAGTGGGCCACCTCGAGCTATGGTGATGTGCACACAGCAATTTTGCATGTGCCATACGGAGACTGACACAGTTGATATTATGTAGATCAGGTCCAAATGAATTGGAAAACCATTGTGGAACATAAATTTTAGCGCACCCTCCAAAAACCCCATCTACGCAAGTGCATTCCCAGAATAAATTATGGCGGCGAAATGTTCTCAAGTGCAAAACTCCAAAGTCAAGAGAAGACACAGTAACACAAAGAGATCGAGTAATGAGAAGCTGAAGGTGTGATCGATGCACAGACAGCAGAAGCCTTATATCTGCAGATGACAGAGTAAGCACCGCTGTCATATCACCATCATCATCGTCATACGTAAACCAATGTTTTCTCCCCTCAATGATCGGATCTCACTGTGCTTTTCTGATGGATTTACAGCGGCAACAATCGTCTGTTAGTAAAAATAAAAATGGAAATTTCCTAGGTAATGTCTTTGGAAAAATCACCCTTTTCTTAAACATTACCTGTTTAGAAATGTAAAAGCTCTTGGCTTGACATCTTAATCACAATAATTCTGTCTCAGATTCTTGATTTACTTGCCAGGAGAGATTGCAGAGGGATAAGGGGGCAGATGCTATCAGGAATTTCTGCAGTCTGGTGAGCAGAGACGTGGGAAGGAGATTTCATCCGCGCAGCCGGACGATTTATTAAAAACAAAGAAGTGAAGTAAATGAGTAAATAAATGAACAAGTGAAAAAAATAAGTAAACAAATAAATACAACAAATGAATAAAAAATAACACAAAAATAAATAAATCACAAATGCATACAATAAAGAAATCTATATATATAAAGAAGGACATACTGTATGTATGTTCCGCGATCACTCAAAAACGCAACCATCGATTTCAACGACACTTGGTACCTGGAAAGAAATATTCTGGGGGTCTCAGCTTTCTAGGACGTTCCGTTCCTGAGATATTCCCCAAAATGACCTGCATTAGCCAATACAAGCCTGCAGGTCTTTCTCTTTATATCCCAACTGCCATACACACGGTCACATGTCCCTTATCAGCCAATAGAAGCTCGCAGGCTCTTAGTCTCCACATACACACAGTTTTACTCCAGGTTTACATAAAAACCCAGCCATTTTTCTTCACTGCTGTAGGTCAGTTTTAGGCTAGGGCCTAATTTATCTTTTCTCAACAAATTTCTATAATGATAGTCTACGGTGTTGCACTGCGACATGTGACATGCTGCGACTGTGACACGTCAGTCACAGAAAAATACACCTTGGATGGATATTTTGTGACTGTCGTGTCGCAGTTGCAGCATGTCACATGTCGCAGTGCAACACCGTAGACTATCATTATAAAAATTTGTTGAGAAAAAATGTTGCGCAACACATGTCATCGTGTAGCCCTAGAATTAAAGGGGCGGGCGCTGTGGAGGTCACAGATAAAGGAGCAGGCACTGTGGATGTTAATGTTGAGGGGGCAGGCCGCTGTGGAGGTTACTGTTAAAGGTGCAGGGGCCACTTTTAAAGAGGCATCTGCTGTGGAGGTCACTGTTATGGCAGTGGGGTACTGTGGAGGTCACTGTTATGGCAGGGGGTACTGTGGAGGTCACTTATAAGGGGGCGGGCCCCTGAGGAGGTCACTGATAAGGGAGTAGGGTACTGTGAAACTCATTGTTAAAGGGGCGGGCTGCTGTGAAGGTCAAAGTTAAGGGGATCTGCTGCTGTGGAAGTCCCATTTTAAAGTGGTGGGGCACTGTGGGGGGATCAGTGTTAAGGGGTGGGGGACTGTGGAGTTCACTGTTAAAGGGGCAAGATGCTGTAGATGTCACTGTTATGGGGGATACTGTCGATATCTTTTAACAAAACAAATAAACATTAAATTAAATAGACTAAATATACCTGTGCGAAGAGGCGTCCTTCTGCTAGTATATATATATATTAAATAAAATAAACAATAAAAAATATAAAAACTAAATAAAATTATATATAAAACTGAATATAAATATAAATAAAATAAAGTAAATAAAATGCAATAAAAAAATATAAAAAATATAGTCTACTATCACACTAGCATTAATAGTTTCCGGTATTGAGATCCGTCATCATAGGGTCACAATACAGGAAAAAATCGCTTCCGTTTTGTCCCCATACATTGTCAATGGGGACAAAACGTAACTGAACAGAACAAAATGCTCCAAAATGCATCCCGTTACGTTCCCATACCGGAGAGCAGCATGTTGCGGTTTGCTTTCCATCCTGGGATGTGGAGCAAGACGTCATGACCCTCAATGCAAGTCAATGGGGACAGATCCGTTTTCTCTGACACAATAGAAAACAGATCCATCCCCCACTGACTTTCAATAAAGTTCATGACGGATCCGTCTTGGGTATGTTAAAGATAATACAACCGGATCTGTTCATAACAGATGGTTGTATTATCAGCAACAGAAGCGTTTTTGCCGAACCCTGCCGTGTCCAGCAAAAACACTGCCTTATATTACTGAATAACCTTGTATCTCCCTTGTATATTGTTATTGCCACCATTCCTGAGTGTGATTCTAATACTGGAGAAATGGAGAAGCAAATACATCGGAACACGGGTGTCATTTACGGAAGCTTGTGGTATATAGCGACTGTTACGAGGTTTTCACAGACATTAATGGGGTCTGGGAACTGCTGACTTCACCTGTAGAAGAGCAACAGGCAACTCGATTATCTCTCCAGTGCTATTTTTTATCTCCGTAAATTGCACCTTTGTGTAAGTTCTATGGTGATTTTATGCACCGTGAGTATCACACCTTATGGAGCATTATTGCCACCGCGGTTCACATGGAATTAATGCGATTTTTAGGTCCCAAAAAGAACACATTCCCATTCGATACCCAATGATGTACAGTCAGCAATCTGAAAGATGCTCATTATACAGTTGCAAGAAAAAGTATGTGAACCCTTTGGAATGATATGGATTTCTGCACAAATTGGTCATAAAATGTGATCTGATCTTCATCTAAGTCACAACAATAGACAATCACAGTCGGCTTAACCTAATACCACACAAAGAATTAAATGTTACCGTGTTTTTATTGAACACACCATGCAAACATTCACAGTGCAGGTGGAAAAAGTATGTGAACCCTTGGATTTAATAACTGGTTGAACCTCCTTTGGCAGCAATAACTGCAACCAAACGTTTCCTGTAGTTGCAGATCAGACGTGCACAACGGTCAGGAGTAATTCTTCACCATTCCTCTTTACAGAACTGTTTCAGTTCAGCAATATCTTGGGATGTCTGGTGTGAATCGTTTTCTTGAGGTCATGCCACAGCATCTCAGTCGGGTTGAGGTCAGGACTCTGACTGGGCCACTCCAGAAGGCGGATTTTCTTCTGTTTAAGCCATTCTGTTGTTGATTTACTTCTATGCTTTGGGTCGTTGTCCTGCTGCAACACCCATCTTCTGTTAAGCTTCAGCTGGTGGACAGATGGCCTTAAGTTCTCCTGCAAATTGTCTTGATAAACTTGGGAATTCCTTTTTCCTTCGATGATAGCAATCCGTCCAGGCCCTGACGCAGCAAAGCAGCCCCAAACCATGATGCCCCCACCACCATACTTCACAGTTGGGATGAGGTTTTGAGGTTGGTGTGCTGTGCCTCTTTTTCTCCACACATAGTGTTGTGTGTTTCTTCCAAACAACTCAACTTTGGTTCCATCTGTCCACAGAATATTTTGCCAGTACTGCTGTGGAACATCCAGGTGCTCTTGTGCAAACTGTAAACGTGCAGCAATGTTTTTTTTGGACAGCGGTGGCTTCCTCTGTGGTATCATCCCATGAAATCCATTCTTGTTTAGTGGTTTACGTATCGTATATTTGCTAACAGGGATGTTAGCATATGCCAGAGACTTTTGTAAGTCTTTAGCTGACACTCTAGGATTCTTCTTCCTCTCATTGAGCAGTCTGCGCTGTGCTCTTGCAGTCATCTTTACAGGACGGCCACTCCTAGGGAGAGTAGCAGCAGTGCTGAACTTTCTCCATTTATAGACAGTCTGTCTTACCGTGGACTGATGAACAGCAAGGCTTTTGGAGATACTTTTTTAACACTTTCCAGCTTTATGCAAGTCAACAATTCTTAATCGTAGGTCTTCTGAGAGCTCTTTTGTGCGAGGCATCATTCACATCAGGCAATGCTTCTTGTGAAAAGCAAACCCAGAACTGGTGTGTGTTCTTATAGGGCAGGGCAGCTGTAACCAACACCTCCAATCTCATCTCATTGATTGGACTACAGTTGGCTGACACCTCACTCCAATTAGCTCTTGGAGATGTCCCTAGTCTAGGGGTTCACATACTTTTTCCACCTGCACTGTGAATGTTTACATGGTGTGTTCAATAAAAACATGGTAACATTTAATTCTTTGTGTGTTATTAGGTTAAGCCGACTGTGATTGTCTATTGTTGTGACTTAGATGAAGATCAGATCACATTTTATGACCAATTTGTGCAGAAATCCATATCATTCCAAAGGGTTCACATACTTTTTCTTGCAACTGTATCTACAGTATGTAGCAGGGAACTGCTTGTAAGACAATGTCGCAACAGAATAAAGTGGTAACAAAATTATTTTTAACCTGCCCTTATTAATGGAGAACAAAGGGCAGATTGAAACCAGAAAAGTTTCCATATTTCATCCCCTTAATATAAAAGAAAAGTTGATTATAATCATTGTTGTTTATTTCGCTGCTTTACTTCCTAAATACCAATTCCTGGGATTATGAGCTTGTTGGAGGATAATCAGAGAGGGCAGAGAATTGCCTATTCTGAAAATCTCCTCTAACCAGTTCATGAAGGAATCTGTCCCTGTAAAGCCGGTGTTAGCTCTTAATTCCTGATTAGTGCCATTTGAAAGACTGCAGAAATTAACTGGCCAGAAACTAATCAGTAAGGAAAGAAAGTTCTTTGGCCTGACGAGGCTGCAGCGAAAAGTTATTAGCACGATAAAGGAGAATTGGATTCCTTCTCAAATGATCTTTTGGTAGAAAAGAGTGTAAAAGGAGGGGAGGATATACTATTTTTTTTTAGCCATTAAAATGTCTCCAGGTTAAATTATAGTAATTTGAATGTATATATGTATGTATAAGAATAAGACCACTATTATACCGCTCCTATGTAAAAGAAAATAATAATTACTACAATACTGCCTTCTATGTACAAGAATATAACTACTATATTACTGCCTCCTATGTACAAGAATATAACTACTATATTACTGCCTCCTATGTAAAAGAAAATAATTACTACAATACTGCCTCCTATGTACAATAATATAACTACTATAATACTGCTCCTATGTACAAGAATATAACTACTATAATACTGCCTCCTATGTACAGGAATGTAGCTACTATAATACTGCTCCTATGTACAAGAATATAACTACTATAATACTGCTCCTATGTACAAGAATATAACTACTATAATACTGCTCCTATGTACAAGAATATAACTACTATAATACTGCTGCTATGTACAAGAATATAACTACTATAATACTGCTCCTATGTACAAGAATATAACTGCTATAATACTGCTCCTATGTACAAGAATATAACTACTATAATACTGCTCCTATGTACAGGAATATAACTGCTATAATACTGCTCCTATGTACAGGAATATAACTACTATAATACTGCCTCCTATGTACAAGAATATAACTACTATAATACTGCTCCTATGTACAAGAATATAACTACTATAATACTGCTCCTATGTACAAGAATATAACTACTATAATTCTGTTCCTATGTACAAGAATATACCTACTATAATACTGCCTCCTATGTACAAGAATATAACTGCTATAATACTGCTCCTATGTACAAGAATATAACTACTATAATACTGTTCCTATGTACAAGAATATAACTACTTTAATACTGCTCCTATGTACAAGAATATAACTACTATAATACTGCTCCAATATAGAGGAATATAACTACTATAATACTGCTTCTATGTACAGGAATATAACTGCTATAATACTGCTCCTATGTACAAGAATATAACTACTATAATACTGTTCCTATGTACAAGAATATAACTGCTATAATACTGCTCCTATGTACAATAATATAACTACTATAATACTGTTCCTATGTACAAGAATATAACTACTTTAATACTGCTCCTATGTACAAGAATATAACTACTATAATACTGCTCCAAATTACAGGAATATAACTACTATAATACTGCCCCCTATGTACAGGAATATAACTACTATAATACTGCTCCTATGTAGAATAATATAACTACTATAATACTGACTTATATGTACAAGAATATACCTACTATAATACTGCTCCTATATACTGCTCCTATGTACAAGAATATAACTACTATAATACTGCTCCTATGTACAATAATAGAACTACTATAATACTGTCTCCTATGTACAGGAATATAACTACTATAATACTGCTCCTATGTAGAAGAATATAACTACTATAATACTGACTTATATGTACAAGAATATAACTACTATAATACTGCTCCTATGTACAATAATAGAACTACTATAATACTGAATCCTGTGTATAAGAATATACCTACTATAATACTGCTCCTATGTACAATAATAGAACTACTATAATACTGTTCCTATGTACAAGGATATAACTACTATAATACTGCTCCTATGTACAATAATAGAACTACTATAATACTGAATCCTGTGTATAAGAATATAGCTACAATAATACTGCAAGTAAGACAATTAAAGAAGTCCAGCATCCTAAATTTAACAGTTTTTCAGGCTTTATTAAATATCCTTTTGTTAAATTCTAGATTAAAAAAATGCAATAATTACTGCTTACGCAACACTCGTGCTCGTGGTACTCATGGCTGTGGCTAGAGTTGACGGTGTGTATAATGACCCCGCACTTGTTTCTCCGTTTTCTGTTCTGACCCTGTTTACCCACAATGCTTTGCCCTGCATAATTGACTGGAGTTTTCTTTCCACTGGTTCTGGGGCTGATACAATCTTTCTCTAATCAACCCTGGAAGAGATTTTAGAATTGCAGATGTCATTGACGCATTAATTTAAGGAAGAGAAGATGCTGAAGTTTTAGAAAAATTCCTTGTGTCTTGAAGAGAGGAGATTATTCAAAGTGTCCTCCTCTGTCAGGTAAGGGCATCTCACGTTGGTGACAGGACATGTCTTATTGGCAATATTTAGATCTTAAAAAACATTATAAAATCTTATTTGGGGTAATGTAAAAATATTACCACAGTGCGGCTGGGGGGTCCGTGCATCGGGATCTCTCTCCCAGGCCAAAGCAGGGGAGGTAAGTCCAGTTCACACAAAGCCTTAAGACGTCTTTACTCCTTTTCTTTTTCTTCTTATTTTTTTTTTCCTTTTAATTTTATTTTCTGTGCTTTTTATTTTTAGATTGTTTTGAGTCTTTTATTTAATTTTTTTATGGTTTTAAGCACATATTCTTTATATGAGTTTTAATAGACACGGTAATATTGTTGTCATATAGAAAATGCAGCCATATTTATTTTGTGTAGGTTTTTTCCCATGTATGCAGTATGTTCTAGAAGTTGCGCGGATCTGTTCTCAAATTTGCAAATGCTTTTTTTTTTTCAGATTCACTTGAGGCAGATGCATTAGAGATGTGTTTGAAACACCACCCACTTCATACATCTGAATAGTATTGTCTGTCACTCCTTCACTTTTCAGCTGCAGGGCTCCTCCCCTGTTATATATACCCTCCCCCTCGGAGCCCACATCTGTACCAATCAGATAAGATCATCCCTGTCTATGCTCCTCCCCCTAGATTCTATCTCATTGACAGACCTGGGTCCTATCTCCCTACACCTCCATTTTTATGTATGAACCTCTCCTCCTCCGTGCCAGACCTATGGTACCTTCAAAGTCACATGGTCCTCCCTGGGACCAGTTAAGTCCTATACTACAGATCTATAGGACTTTTCCTTTCTTCAAGTTTGCAGTATAATATAAAGCCTTTTTACACTTTATCATAATTTTGGTTTCTCCTATTTCCTGCATTGGTCTGAATTAGAGGCAAGTGGGGGGTCCTATTCTCTGAGTCAGTGAAGTTGGTGATTTGTCTCTAGCAATCATTTAATTTGTGCTCATAAATATCAAGCATGAATAGTTGGCATAACTTACTGGTTCTTTATTATGAATTTTTTAGCATTTATAGTAATTCATGTTCAAAATGGCGTCCCCTCATTGTGAAGAGAAATCCTGTATAACTCAAAATCAGCCCAAAATCAGAAAAGCAAAGTATTTACAAAGTTTTTCTGCATGCTCTGTAGATGTAATCTGCACAATGCTACATGAGGATGGAGGCGCTTTTTAATCTTGCTGGGTTGTGTGGCCCTTTAACTCTGGCAAATCTTTTATTGTAGACTTTGCTAAACGCTACAAGTTAAGAGCACATATTCTGTTCAGTAAACTGGACACTTTTACTGCTGCAAAATACTGTCCTGCTGCAGGAGTCAACAGATTTATCCAGCTCTGCCCCATCCGTAACGATGCCCTAAAGTTTTTATATGGAGCTTGTGTCCCTGTTATTATCCTTCCATTTTTTGGCATTTTGCGGTTAGTATTTTTTGCATGCAGTTGCTGTGCGTTCTGCATGATTACTACGACTCCACTCCGACCTTCTGTTGCGATAAAGGAAAAATCGAATTATTGTTAATGAAAAAAATGTCAAATGTTGTGCCTGTAAAACAGCATTTTGTCTGCTTTAGCGGCAATCATTAGGTTATGCTAATTCTAATAAGGGTTCCCACAGGAGCTCCTATAGGGCCGGTATACAGCTCAGGGGGCTACAACATAGCTTCATGTCAGTGGTGGGCAGGTAGACTGTAAATCAGTAGAATTGAACTGCGCGGCCGTGCTGATTCAGTGTCTGCTCTGCTTGGTGCATGGTGGGTGATATACGGAGGACACTACATCACTTACAATGCAGTACACGTGGTGATGTGTGCTATGTCATCTCAGCTAAGGTCTATCAGATTAGAGAGGATCGAAGTATTCAAAAGTTCGATTCGGCTGTTTATCCGAATTTGACTAAATAATTAGCTTTGTGACCAATTACTTTGTCACAAAGCGCATTTCTTTGTAAGTAGTGGGTGCAATGACAGAGAGCGGCGACTGCACTGCGCCCCATCATTGTACCCCTCAGATGCTGCGTTCATAGCTGGTTGCGGAATCTGACAGTAATAACACAATGTAAAATTAAAAAAAATTAAAAAACTTACGTCATCCTTTTGATCGTAACGAGCCGGCCACTGCCATCTTGATTGAAGACCTTGCGCGGCTCGTGATGACGTCATCACATCGGCTGGCGTGGTGACAACATGTCACCGCGCAGGAGATTTCGTGCGAGATCTTCAATCAAGATGGCAGCGGCCGGCCCCTCATGAACAAATGGATCAGGTAAGTAATATTTTTTTTAGTTTTTTACCGTCATTCAGGGAAAAACGATTCGCTACCACAAAGCACGGTAAAATTCGGCTTTGTGGTGAATCAAATTTTCCCTGAAATTTGGATCGAAGTCCACTTTGTGGACTCGAATTCGCTCAACCCTAGTTTTCATCGGTCACCAGCTCCTAATCAGAGCATGAGACAAAGTCATATGGCAATGTGAGCAAGACCAAAGAAAACCGCAATAAGGCTGCACATCCAAAATAAATAAAATCCAATATTATTATTATTTATTTTTTTATGAAACACAGACACATTAAAAATTGTACACAATTTCATACGGCTGCACTGGTGCGTCCCAGGGAAAATAGAAACAAGTCGTAGATATACAGTATATTTGTTACATTCTTCCAGTATAAAAATAATGTATTCCGATTTTAGGGTAAGTGCTGATCTCAGCTTCACTTCTTGCACAGAGCATGCTGACTACAATCTCATTTCAGAGATGTTTGGGGAAAAAACTAACTGCAGTAATATGTCCGCTGTCTCCATCAGTCAAAATGACTATAGTTGAGGCAGCAGCATGATGCATGATCAACTGCAGCTTCATTCAGACTCCTCCTCATCGTGATTGTGCGGTGAGGGGGAATGAGAGGCTCAGATCCCCTGTTCTAGTGATGATAATAAATCTATATTGTGGTAAAACCCCTATAAAGCAGTTCGCTGGGCATTTCTGCTAATCCACAGTTAATTGGAAGAAAGATATTTTAGGTAGTACTTACCTATCCCTCGCTCTGCTGATGCCATCATCTCTGCTGCACTGACACAGGCTGTGAGCTCGTCTGCCCAGGTCACAACCAGACGTGGCCACTTCTTTTCTTGCACATGCAACTGGGTACCTGGGCAGAAGAGCAGTGGAAATGGCAGCATCAGGAAAAAGTGAGGGATGGGTAAGTACTACCCAGGGCCGTCTTTAACGCGGGGCAAAAGGGGCAGCTGCTCCTGGGGGGGCCCAAGGCAGCTGCCTCTTGAGCCCCACTGGCCACTGCCCACAAATTCAATGACATTGTTTAATAGCATTCTTTAATACAGAATGCTAAGTAAAATGTTCATTGAGGGTTAAAAAATAATAAAATAATTACTCACCTCATCCGCTTGACCGTGCAGCCATTATCGTCTTCTTTCTTCTTCTTGCAGGACCTGCAAAAGGACCTTCGATGACGTCATCGCGCTCACCACACAGTGACGTCAGCGCAGGTCCTGCTGAATGAAGATACAAGATCCTTCTATCTTTATTCAGCAGGACCTGCGCTGACGTCACCACATGGAGAGCGCGATGATGTCATCGAAGATCCTTTTGCAGGTCCTGAAAGAAGAAGAAAGAAGACGATAACGGCTGCGCAATCAAGCGGATGAGGTGAGTAATTAATTTATTATTTTTTAATACCATTCATTAGCTACCTGAATAAATAGAACGCTTAATATATCATTTTATTAAATACTACTTATTAAAAACTTGTGGCTCTAGATTTACAAAGACAGCCTCAAAGTGAGAGGGCGGTGATTGTCCACAAATTATAAGGACACAGCCACCATTTCACAGTTATCTCTCACACATTAGTATATAGTTGGCCACTGTGGGAGATGTGTGCCAATATGGCTTATTGACAGTGTTTATCAACACACAATGTATCACTTTCCCTTTAAAGTGGTGTCTATAAGATACAATGGGATGTTGTCCCCGGATCACTCATTCATATGTAAGCGCTATTGTTTTATGTGCCAGATCTGGCCACCAGCACCATACATTATTAGATCTGGTCACCTCCTGGATGTATGGTGCCGGTGGCCAGACTTGGCATGGTTATAATGGAAAATAATAAAATCTACAGAACAATGAACCCAAACGCGACCTTCAGTGAAGAAGTTGGGGTTCAGGTCTGGGTACCAACATTCAGTTTTTTTTATCACGCGCGTGCAAAACAAACTTTTATAATATGCTAATAAGCCTCTAGGAGCGGGGGGGGCGTTGTTCCTGCTCCTAGAGGCTCTGTTTGGCCACCTCTTTCCACGACCTTCTTCTCTTGATTGACAAGGTCAGGCAGCGCTGCTCTCCCCCCGCCTGCCGTGTCTGCAGTGTAAGGCCTCATGCACACGACAGTATTTTTTCACAGTCCGCAAAACGGGGTTCCGTTGTTCCGTAATCCGTGTCCGTTTTTTATTCTGTGTGTCTTCCTTGATTTTTGGAGGATCACCAGACCAGAAAAGTGAAAAAAAAATCTAAGTCAAGTTTGCCTTGAAAATGATAGGAAAAAACGGACACGGATCACGGACGCTGGTAACAATCTTGTGTGCCTCTGTGTTTTTTCACGGACCCATTGACTTGAATGGGTCCGCAAACCGTTGTCCGTCAAAAAAATAAGACAGGTCATATTTTTTGGACGGACAGGAAACACGGATCACGGACACGGATGACAAACGGTGCATTTTCCGAGTTTTCAACAGACCCATTGAAAGTCAATGGGTCGGCAGAAAATCACAGAAAACGTATTTTTTTCTGTGTAAGTGTTTGGTGGCTGCAAATATGACCTGAAGGTTTTTCAGGTTCGCCTGCTATTAAAGTCAATGGGCGCGATGCGAACGCGCGAATCGTCCCGGCCGATGTTCGTCCATCACTACTCTTTAATAGACATCAATTGTTTTTTTTAAACTTTTTTATTGTTTAATTCAAGTCTTTAGATAGAACTTCGTTGAGTTAGTAAGTAATTGCTGTGCACGTATTCCTCCCGACTCCTGTGCGAGGTCTAATTAGGAGGCTGCTCGACATAACCTTTGTTTGTGCGATACAAAGGGAAGTGACTTAATTAATCAAACGGGCTTTAGTGATTTGAGCTCCGACTCAGTCTATGACTTCCACTCATAAAATAGCGCAGCGTCCGTGGCGGTGACAGTGCAGCGGCGTCCGTCTTGTTTGTCCTTGAAAAGAAAAACGTTTTATGTGAAGATCTTAATTTCCACCATGCAAATATGACCTTTCCTGGGCCCTCTGTAGCATTAAACCGTATTATAAGTGCATGATAGCGCGCCGGCCGCGGTCAGAGGAGGAGATTATTACATCTGAAGATCAGAGGTCTGCGATATATATCACACGGGAAAAGGTTACGGTTCTATTCAATCAGGAGCCTGCTGCCATGCCAGTATCCGCGGACGAGCAAACGAGCAATGAGTAACCGCCGGGTCCATATTCTACCCATAGAAGACATTATTATAAATCATTGACTTCCATGGGAAAAATATTTACTATGTATCAACTTTTGATTTTTTCGCTGCAAGGAAAATTTGTGGTTTAAATTTTGAAATTGTCAAAGAAGCAAATTTATAAGTTTATATGGTCATAGTAAAGAGAAAGCAGAGCATTGCAGTGAGCGCTCCCGCTCTAAAAACTGCTGGAGAAAGCGTCAGTCCTACATGTTAAGGGTTCATGCACCCGACCGTGGCAGTATTGTGGCCCGCAAACAGCGGGTCCGTAATACGCGGGCATCGGCCGTGTGCACCCCGCATCACGGATGCGGACCCATTTACTAGAATGGGTCTGCAATCTGGAAGGTCGGTGCGGAACGGAGGTACAGAACCCTATGGAAGCAATACAAAGTGCTTCCATGGGGTTTCTGTCCGTGCCTCCGCACAGCAAAAAAGTAGTGCGCTCACTACTTTTTTGCAGTGTGGACTGTCAGATACGGATCTGCATGTGGCGGCTCTACGGTTGGTGCCCGTGCATTGCGGACCGCAATTTGCCCCACTGGCACATGGTGGCGTGCATGAGCCCTAACCCTGTGATTGCCACTGCCCGTGATCCCGACATGTTTAGAGTGGAGTTTCTTAATAGTAATGACTTAGGGCTCATGCACACGGCCGTTGCTCGGCCATGTCTTGCATTGGGGAATGCAGTCTACGGTCCACAATGCACGGGCACCATCCGTGCCGTTGCCGCAGACGGATCGAGACACATTCAACTTGAATGGGTCCGTGATCCGTCTTCTTCTGGATTGCGGACCCATTCAAGTTGGGGCAACGGCCATGTGCACGAGGCCTGAATAGGATGCAAAAATTAAATAGCAAAATTAATAAAAGATCCAAAATGATAAAAAAAAGTGATTATTTTGCATAAAATATACAATATCGCACAAACATTATGTAAAAACTGCCAAACAACGCTTTCTGGGTATCCAGTCCACTTCAGTAACATGAAAAATTTATGTTACAGGTAAAAAAAAAAAAAATAATGATAAACATTTTTTTCTCCATGTTTGTACCCAATTTGTAAAGTAAATGATATAGTAATTTGTCCGGCATAAAACAAGTCACGTGAAAAGTAAAAAAGCTTTTCCCAGAATATATGAAAAGGTTTGAATAGATTTTTCTACCACTTGGACTGAAAGACTCACTAATTTACACCCACGTCCATGGCATTTGCCTAAGCCATGCTGATCCTTGTAGTTCCCCAGAAGTTAGAGCCCCAACTGCCGGCTCTATGGCGCTTCCTGTAGGTGCAGATTTAGCGCCAGCCTCACCTATCCGGCTGTACTTTCTCTTCATCTTTACCTTAATCGAAAGCCTTTGAAGTGTGACGTATGACGGAGAAACGTAGATGAAATCGCGTTCCAGCACAATTCTCATCATTTTACTGAATAAATCGGGACTGTGGAGCCAATGGCTCTGATAATGCAGCGTATCCGTCCGCCTCCTGCCAGATCGCCCTGAGTGACGGCGTCTCCCGTCCCCGCGCCTCGGCGATGCTGAATGAAATTAGAAGGAATAAAAGTCACAGTTCAAACTTCATCTGATCTGCAATTCCGATAAAGTGATTGTATAATGCGGCGCGCTGACAGGCCGCCATCCTGACTGGTCAATGTCATTGCTCATTAGCTGTGCGGTTTAAAGAGCGCCGTGCAGAGTTACTGGCGTAAAAAGTCAAGTGGACGCGGCGCGGTCGCTCCCTGCGTCCGGCCGGGCGCCTGTTCTCAGTAAATAGAAAATAAAATTGATCTTTTCCTGCATTTCATTATTTGGGTAATGGGAAAATTATACAGATTCATGCAAAGTTATTCTTCCTCTTTTCCTCGCTTTCACTTATTTACAAAGCTGAAATTTCAGGTTTATGTGAAGGTAACGAATCGTCTATTTATAGGTCGGAGGTGACGGCGACTATTTATGTGGAGCTGCGCAGCAACGTAAAATCTGTCGGCGGGGATATCGGGTCTTCACATCTGATCAGCTAGCGTCCATATATCTCCTGTCGATGGATCCTATGGCATTGTCAGGATCCATCAACAGTCTAAGGGTCCATTCACACGTTCGTAATTTGGGTCCGCATTCATTCCGCAATTTGCGGACCCATTCACTTTCAATGGGGCTGGAACGGATGCGAATCCGCATTTCCGGGAACCGCATCCGTTTTTTTTAGGATCCATTTTTTTCGAGATCCGCAATTCTGTTCCTGAAAAAAATAGAACAAGTCCTATTCGTATTCGAAATTGCGAACCAGAAAAGTAATTTTTTATTATAGTGTCAGTGATGTGCGGTTTCGCACATTGCAGGTGTCCGTGTTTTGCGGATCCGCAATTTGCGGATCTGCGAAACACTTACGGACGTGTGAATGGACCCTAAGGGACCATCCACATGACTGTTGTTGTTGCGGATCGGATGTGGATCAGATGCAGACCCATTGACTTCAGTGGGGCCGCAAAAGATACAGGACAGCACACCATGTAGTGCCCGCATCCGTATGTCCGTTCCGTGGCATCAGCAAAAATATAGAACATTTCCTATTCTTGTCTGTATTACGGACAAGGATAGGACTGTTCTATGGACCACACGTTCTATTCCGCAAAATGCGGAAGGCACTCTGTGTTTTGCGGATCCGCAATTTGCAGACCGCAAAACAGGCACGGGTTGTGTGCATGAGCCCTCAGGTGTTTACACTACCCTGGCCTTCTGCTTGATAACATTGTCCCGGGACGAGATGCACTCAGGTCGGTCACTGCATTGACCCTTTTGGATGACACGTGAAATAAAATAAAAATAAATACATTGAATGCACTTGTTACAATGTATCACTGCAGACAGGAGCTGTAACTGGTTTCAAAATCTGTGATGATTAGAAATATTGAGGGTCATTTACGAACATTTTTACACCAGTTTTTGACGTAAATGCCGATGCAGCAATATTTTGACGCAGGGGGGTTTTTACGCCATCCTCGCCACTCGGGAGTAGCGGGGGCCCTACTTCAGCTCCTAAAAATGTACTACTGTTTATGGCTTAAAAGAGAATTAAAAATGACTCCAGTCAAGGTCTAGAGGAGTTTTTTTTCCAGCCGCACGGGCGGCCAGAGGTGCGTCTAATGAGGAGGAGCATGCTTCGTCAAAACGTATGTGCATCCCCCAGCGGCGCAGGGGAAAAGCTAAGGCCTAGTTCACACGAACGTTGTTTTTTTTGCGAGTGTACGGGCCGTTTTTTTGTGTTCTGTATACGGTCCGTATACGGAACCATTTATTTCAATGGTTCCGCAAAAAACGGAATGTACTCCGTATGCATTCCGTTTCCGTATTTCCGTTTTTTTGCCCGCAAATCACGTTCCGTGGCTCCATTCAAGTCAATGGGTCCGCAAAAAAAAACAGAACACATACGGAAATGCATTTGTATGTCTTCCGTATCCGTTCCGTTTTTTATGAACCATCTATTGAAAATGTTATGCCCAGCCCAAATGTTATGCCCAGCCCATACGGAAAAACGGAACGGAAAAACGGATCAGAAACGGAAACACAACGGAAACAAAAAACGGAACAACGGATCTGTGAAAAACGGACTGCGAAACACTGAAAAAGCCATACGGTCGTGTGAACTAGGCCTAAGACCGATGTGAAATGCCAGTCTTTGTAAATGACCCCCATTGCTTCTGGTCGTCAGTCTTCGGACCCGGTAGGACAGCTGATGAACTTGTTATTGAAGTGCCTGTCATTATTTATCTAATTATGTTCCTTTATCATATCCCTACCTATCTTGGCAAAATTCGCTCACTCCTACCCCCCCCTGCGCAGAATACATTGTCTTCCCCCGGCCGGGCCACAAATTGCTGTCTTGAACTCGCACGCCGTTGCGCATGCGCAATGGTGACTACAGTCTTTCATTTCACAGCCCCATTTAAGATGAAGTTCGACGACAAATTCAGCTCTGCTGCAAGGGACTGCAGTTAAATGATTGAATGAAAAACTCAGCCCTGCTACATCTTTATTTTTCCTATTTCATTTACTTGCTTATAGACTGTTCTGCTTGCTGTCATTGAATAGATCCGTTTTTGCAGAGTCTGCCCTGCACCTGCTACTTACCTGGCCGTCATGGTGGCTGACATTGTGTAGATATAGTTGTATTCATTATCCTGACAAGATGTGGGTGACTGCAAACACCTGTTCTAAGGACAGAATGGGCTCCACTGATGCAGACGACGTGCCGTGCTAACAAGTGTAGATTCCACCGTGTCACAATATGGCGGTAGTGACTTTCATTGTCTTACGCCGTCAGCTCCTGACCTTGACTCTGTTCTGCAATGGAACGTTTTGATTACGAGCCGCCTTATTACAGTACACAATACAAATTCTGATTGCGTCATGTATCAGTGTAGCTCAGCGTCTGCTGCCAAGTTATTATCATTTACAATACATCAGCTTCTGGGAAAGATGGATGACAACCGATATGATCACCACTGCAACCTCCACAGGGCTTTGCACAAATTCCTAGCTGTGCACGAAGTTGGATTTTTTCTAGATCGGTGCATTGCAGTCGCAGAATGTTGCGCGTCGAATTGCAACACCATTGAAATAGATTACATGAAATGTTGTGCAACTTTTTGGCGCCACATCCTGCCGTGTAGCTGTACCCTTAGACAGCGAATTGCTACAGAACTGGACGCGTCAGTCATTCAGGAGACTGGGAAAGCTGAGTGAGTCCTATGGAAGCTGTGCTATAGTAATAGTCAGTCTCTTATCAGTTCAGAATGCTCTAGAGAATGTGACGCCATCTGGGGAGGCTTGGGATGTTCTTCCAGCGTTTGCGTGGGATTCTTCAGGATGCTCCAAGTTTCTCCAGCAATATAAAGGCATATTGGCAGGAATGATGAGCCTATCGTGAGCCAACATGTGCCCCGGGGTGTTCGATTGTAAGCACTACAGTTGGAGTGTATATTTCTATGACAATCAGCCACATATTAATATTCATATTCTCACAGCAGATACAATGTTGCAGTTTTCTCCACTGAAATCAATGAGTAACAATGTAATCAGATCTGTCAATTTTTCAAAAATATTCAGACAATGCAGAAAATAACGACAGTTATGAGAGTTCAGCCCCCTTAGAGTTAATTATCATGTAAGTTACTAATTAGAGAATCAGACCATCACAGTTAATTTAGGTGCAATACAATGACAACATTGCACCTGCTGGGCTGATCAGATGAGCACATGGGCCGAGGATCACCCCCCGGCCTGTGAACTCTGCTACCCAGTCCTGAAGGAGCAATGATGTCAAGCCTGCTGCTAGGAAGAGTATGATGCCCTGCCGATTGGGGGAAGAGGCTAGGTGAGTATTTTTTTTTATTTTTATTAACACCACGGGGGCTTCACTACTGTAAGGGGGCAGTACTACTGTAAGGAGACACTAAGAGGGCAGCACTACTGCAAGGGGGCACTAAGAGTGCAGCACTACTGCAAGGGGGCACTAAGGGGGTACCACTAATGTAAGAAGGATACTAATGGGGCAGAATTACTGTAAGCATGGCAGCACTAATGTAAGGGAGTACTAAGGGGGCAACACTAACTGTAAGGGGGGCAGTAAGGTGAAGCAATACTGTGAGAGGAACACCAAAAGGTCAAAACTACTGTAATGAAACACTAAGAGGGTAGCACTACTTTAAGGGGGCACTAAGAGGGCAAAACTACTGTAAGGGGGCACTAAGAGGGCAAAACTACTGTAAGGGAGCACTAAGAGGTCACTACAAATGTAAGGAAGATACAAAAGGGGCAGTATTACTGTAAGCGTGGCAGCACTACTGTGAGAGGGCACTAAAAGGGCAAAACTACTGCAAGGGGGCACTAAGAGGGCAAAACCACTACAAGGGGGCACTAAGAGGGCAAAACTACTACAAAGGAGCACTAAGAGGGCAAAACTACTACAACAGGGCACTAAGACGGCAAAACTACTGCATGGGGGCACTAAGAGGGCAAAACTACTACAAGGGAGCACTAAGGGTACACCACTAATGTAAGGGAGATACTTAAGGGGCAGCACTACCACTGTGTGGGGGAACTAAGGGAGTATTATATTGTGTGGGGCCATTAAAGGGGCATTCTATTGTGTGGAAGGGACTAAGAGGCAATACAAACTGTGTGGGGCACTACAGGGGCATACAGGGCCCCAGGCATACTGTAGAATGAACTCTTGACCCCCTCTCCTGTCCAGCGCTAGTGTTTGATTTCCATATTTTTAACATGACTGACAGTGTGGGAGGTTGTATGGCAGGTGTGGATGGCCCTGACTAGCCATGGAAGGGGGTGTTGTGAAGAAGTTGCTTTAGGAGGGAAAGGGTGGCATTCCAAAATTTGCTGTGGAGCCCAGCTTTCTCAAGTTATGCCCCTGATTTCCAGGCAATGCTATACTGTACACCTATGTGTTCAGCTGTGACGTAGGGGTTGGACGTGTCCATGAGGGAGAACACACCTTTAACGGATAGATGGGAATTTTTGTCTTGTGGTCTCTCCCCTCAATTTGGTTTTATTTGTTTCATTGTATATAAAATCCTGAATCTGCAGTCCCCGATTGAAGCCATTCATCCATGCTTTGCACTTTCCCTCCGAGGAACCGGGCTTAATTCATCCAGGCCCAAGATACAATAAAACAGCGACTACCGGTGGAGCGAAACCCATTTCAAAGTCAGCAAAGTGCGACTGATGTTCACCATGAACCACTGGGCAAGAATCCTGTCCCAAACAGCGGGGTGCAAGTTTCCCTGATAACGGCAATGCCTGTGTCTATATTAGCTCTCCCCTGGCGCAGGAAGGACGGCTCCATGCAGGATGCACACAGCTGTAGATTCAGCCCTGGAAAACACTTGTGGGACCGGGAGGCTTAATCTGCATAATCAGGAATGCTAGGCTGTCAAGTGCCGCTCTGCTTAGTGAGATCAGATGATAATACAATTATTTGTTCACAGCTCCCCCTACCCCATATGTGAGATTCATGCTGTAGAAGCACAAAACAGGCACCAGTCATATCACTGAACATCGAGTATAGGCTGAAGATTAGATTAAAGATATGGCTAGAGATAGGTGCATCTCCTTAATGTGTCTTCCTAGAGATCTGTAGCACCAGAGCATAGAGAATGGAGATTGCAATGTGAGAATGTCCAGAGGGTCTTCCATGAACATTCTCAGTCTCTGTAAGGAAAACTTTGGGTAACCATGGACCCACCATCAACAAATCTGAGCGTAGGAATAGTTTAAGACAGATGGCCAAATGTTCCAACAATGTGGTTGAGAATGTGATAAATGACCAGTGGCCTTAGGTCATTCTCACTCGTCCCTAAAATTTTCATATGTCATCCAAAATTACCTATTGCCTCAACCAAACTGTAGATTAAACATATGTCTTTACGACTTTTTGGCCTTTTTTTTTTTACATTTTTCATGCCATTATATAATTTATATATAATACTGAAATCCTGCAGTCTTCACACTAGTCATCTCATTATTATGAGAGCCAGGATCACAATGAAAAATAGAGCAGCACTCCGGTATGGTGAAAAAAGAAAACTGTTTATTCACCCAGTAGTGACGCAACCCAATTGCACCCAATTTCCACATTAAAAGGTTAATGCTGCCATTCATTGCATTTGTATATATATATATATATATATATACAAGATCCACCATTCATGATAGATGATGTAATGTATGCAGTTCACTATCTCCCCATCTCTAAACAATGTCCTCGGAGTCCCATTATAGGCTAACACTTCCTTTTGTGTAGAGATTACTCCTCAGCAGTCATCTCATTGTCATCACTGGCAGGATTACAATTACAGGTGACACCTAAATATATAAATAACGCAGGACTCATGTTCACAGTAGATAATATCACAGCTTACGTGCTCCTTCTCCCTGTACAGTGACCCTTGACTCTCATAATAGGCTGACACTTCCTGTTCTGTAGAGATCACTTCTCAGCAGTCATCTTATTATCATCACAGACATGATTACTATTAGTATCTGACAGATAGATAGATAGATAGATAGATAGATAGATAGATAGATAGACAAGCTCCGGAATTCATAGTAGTTGAAAGATGCTACTTACCTTCTTCCCCTCCCTGCACAATGATCACTACATAGGTCACAAAGCATGCCCACTATAATGCACCAGAGAAATTAATGAGTCATCTTCAGACTACGGGTTCCCATAATGCATGCAGATGCTGTAAAACATATCTCTGAATGCTAGAACTAGAAATTCTAGAATTAGAAGATAAAACAGGAGAATGGAAAAAACTTCCCTGATAAAGATAAGGGTAAAAGGATAAAGCAAATCCGTTGCATTTGTGACAACTGGATCAAAGGCAGTCATCGGAGATGGTCACGTCAGTGCCTGCTGCATACAGTATTATTGCCGTATGGACTTTTTTTGCCTATTGTAGTTTTCCTTGAGGCTAAACATCTGTGGGAACTTTTTGTGGAGTTCACAGCAGGAGGAGAACACATGATGGATCTACCATCCCCGACCTTCTCAGACATTTTGTGTGCTTTCGAGCACATCTCGTGTCTCGGTTCTTACTCGAGGTGTCAGGATTAAATGTTGTCTTACACATAGCCTGTTCCCCTGGCAAATTTGCAGGAGTGATGGGGGAACATAGACTACTCTTCCATCCTGTTCAAAGGACGAAGGAGCTTTTATAAGCCACGTTTTTTCAAATTCATTTAGAAAAGTGTTGATTTTGCCTGGAGGCCCCTTATCAATGGAACAGCTTGTGGTATTGTTCTGTTATCGTATGAATAAGTAAGCGGTGCCAGCTTTGAAGTCCTGTTTTAGGGATGCGTGGTCTCTGAGCTGTGCCGAGAAGCCGTCCTACATCCAACAAGGCTGGGATCCAAGCTCTGTCTTGGAGAGAGGCAGATTTCTTGTATTTCTGAATCCCTGACATGGAACTTGCAGCCTTGGATTTGTTTCGAGATATAATTAGGCGCATTGGAGCTGGGATATCCGGCCTCCTGTTGTATCTAAATAGAATGCCTAAAAAAGAAGTCTTTGTTATAGAGGTTCCGTCCAATCTCATCAACCCTTATTTGTATGTAAATATTCCGCCACACGGATGTTAATGGAAAAGGGTGTATAGGCTTATCTACTGACATGATGCACATAAGGTAAAACTATCTTATTGGTGGAGTCCATGAGCTTGGACCTCCACCAATTTTCAAAACTCATCATTGATTTTAATGGACTTATGCTTAGCATATCTTGGATGCATTTCCCATTAAAGTATCTGATGGATGAAGGTCCTACCTCTGGGATCAGCATCTATCTCCAGATCTCCAACCTCTGTTGGTGAGGCAGCTGCTGGCCACTACGTACAGGCGGAGAGTAAAGGGATAGGTCGGTGGCCAGGTATGTTGCCTCTTCTTTCACTTCTATGGGCAATGAAGATCAGCTGTTTCTGTGACTCCAATAGAACTGAATGGAGAAAGTCATGTACAAATGTGACCACAGTATGTTTTCATTTACTCTGGATGTTGTAGGGGGTGGGGGTGGGGTAAATGCCTTGTATTTGAGTCTGGGCTAGGTTATTGCCTAGCTTGGCCTGGTAAATTTAGGGTGGAGCTATTAATTGCAGGCCTTCTGCTTGTCTGGTTGACGGGGATAGCATACGCTCTGGGGACTGGTTCCCAGATGCAGGTACTTTGCTGAGTAGCCTATTCTGGTCAATTATGTTGTTTCGGAGTATCCTGGGACCTGTGATCCTCTGGACTCTTCCTAGCCGTAGGCATTGTATTGAGTTGGTTTTAGAGTAGTCTTGGTGGGTTGTATTTTACAGCAGGGTCCGTTCAGTATATCTGCATTTCTGTTCTCTGCCAACTATCCACTCTCAACCATCTCCCATCTTCTCCGTCCATGATTATCTTCATTGGGGATGTGTCATCTATCCATGAGTTTATTTCAGTACATTATTCAGTCCTCCTGCTAGTCCTGGAAATACCTGAGTACCAAGAGATAATGTTAGGATTTGGGAAGGGTGACTGTTTTAGGTGAAGTCTAGTGAACCACCAGCATTGTTACAAATGCTTCTTTTAGTCTTTTCTTTAACCCAAAGGCAGACTGCTGTTTCTTGCGGACTATAGTGGGTGAATAGATCTAGAAAAAACAGCTGATAATTTCTAGTCCCCATGTGTTTGGAAGTCCTCCTACTCATTCTACTTGAAGACTATACGTCCATCCATCTAGACGGGAAGCCACCACTGCTTCCAACCCTCGTTTAGAACAATTCTTGGCCTGACTCCTCGGTTCTTATTCTCTAATAGCGTCTATAGAGGAGGTATCCTGCAAAGCTCTGCCCCACCCCTGAGGAACTGGGATAGCCAAATTTGAGTTTATGTTCCTTTTTTCAAAAGGCTCCTGAGCATCCACATGAGCAATGAATGCCTTGTATGACATTGATCAAAGTCAGTGTCAAACAAGCAAGCAAAGTGTTAGCTTGTTGATGTGAGGATGCTGGAAACAGAAAATATGAAAATCAAGGCACAGTTTGAAAGGCAAAGATAAATAAATCTTCTCCTGAAGTGAGGAGCGTAGACACGAGCCAAAAAGATCCATTAACCAGGTGGAGAAACCTGTCAGCCTCCTTGTCTACGACCGAGCAACTAAACATCAATTGCAGGAAGTTTAAAGCTGCCGTGCAGATTAGCCAACGCTCGGATGTAAACTGAGACTTCAAGCTAATTTATTTTTAAGCATTGCATTGATCAAAGTTCTCCTGTCACGTCTCCCATATCCCGTTAAGACACCTTGAAAGGTGGCTGTTGACAGAGTGCGCCTTGAGTGACGGCACGTGGAGTTCTCCCTGAAACGTGCTGTTTGTTTGTAAAGTCTTCACCATCAAACCTGCGCTAATGACTGGCATTACAGCCGTGAAGATCATTAAATGCAACAAATTATTTCTCTGGTAGATTCATCTTGGAGCTTTATAATGTAAGCAGCTAATGGGGAGGCTGACATTCTCGTAGAACGCGCACGCAACACAGCAGCTATTGTTTTATTACTATTTAAATTTATGGCTTTCTATATTTCAATGCAGGGATAATGTTGACAATTATCTGCATGACTGGCGCCGATGAATTAAGGTTGACAATAACACGGCCGCTAACATTTTAGAACAGGGCGCTCAATTCATCTCTGATTTCAATAATGTTTCCGACTCAATCAAGTGGTTCTTATGTCAAGGAACGGATGACGGATGACGATCTATTAGAGCAAAAATACATCCTCCGGAATAGAAAGATGTCAGTCATATTGCGGCATTAATTGTTGAAACATAAAATAATATATATGAGCGTCCTAAATAATAAAGATATATGCTGAAAAGGCTAAAATATGTATTATTAAATAATGTTCAATCAAACTATTATAGTAGTTATATTCTTGTACATAGGAGCAGTATTATAGTAGTTATATTCCTGTACATAGGAGCAGTATTATAGTAGTTATATTCTTGTACATAGGAGGCAGTATTATAGTAGTTATATTCTTGTACATAGGAGGCAGTATTATAGCAGTTATATTCTTGTACATAGGAGCAGTATTATAGTAGTTATATTCTTGTACATAGGAGCAGTATTATAGTAGTTATATTCCTGTACATAGGAGCAGTATTATAGTAGTTATATTCTTGTACATAGGAGCAGTATTATAGTAGTTATATTCTTGTACATAGGGGGCAGTATTATAGTAGTTATATTCCTGTACATAGGAGCAGTATTATAGTAGTTATATTCTTGTACATAGGAGGCAGTATTATAGTAGTTATATTCTTGTACATAGGAGGCAGTATTATAGCAGTTATATTCTTGTACATAGGAGCAGTATTATAGTAGTTATATTCTTGTACATAGGAGCAGTATTATAGTAGTTATATTCCTGTACATAGGAGCAGTATTATAGTAGTTATATTCTTGTACATAGGAGCAGTATTATAGTAGTTATATTCTTGTACATAGGGGGCAGTATTATAGTAGTTATATTCCTGTACATAGGAGGCAGTATTATAGTAGTTATATTCTTGTACATAAGAGGCAGTATTATAGTAGTTATATTCTTGTACATATGAGCAGTATTATAGCAGTTATATTCTTGTACATAGGAGCAGTATTATAGTAGTTATATTTCTGTACATAGGAGCAGTATTATAGTAGTTATATTCTTGTACATAGGAGCAGTATTATAGTAGTTATATTCTTGTACATAGGAGCAGTATTATAGTAGTTATATTTCTGTACATAGGAGCAGTATTATAGTAGTTATATTCTTGTACATATTAACAGTATTATAGTAGTTACATGCTTGTACATAGGAGGCAGTATTATAGTAGTTATATTCTTGTACATAGGAGGCAGTATTATAGTAGTTATATTCTTGTACATAGGAGCAGTATTATAGTAGTTATATTCTTGTACATAGGAGCAGTATTGTAGTAGTAATATTCTTGTACATAGGAGCAGTATTATAGTAGTTATATTCTTGTACATAGGAGCAGTATTGTAGTAGTTATATTCTTGTACATAGGAGCAGTATTATAGTAGTTATATTATTGTACATAGGAGCAGTATTATAGTAGTTATATTCTTGTACATAGGAGCAGTATTATTGCAGTTATATTCCTGTACATAGGAGGCAGTATTATAGTAGTAATATTATTGTACATAGGAGGCAGTATTATAGTAGTTATATTCTTGTACATAGGAGCAGTATTATAGTAGTTATATTCTTTTACATAGGAGCCAGTATTATAGCAGTTATATTTTTGTACATAGGAGCAGTATTATAGTAGTTATATTATTGTACATAGAAGCAGTGTAACAGGGTGCCAAAGGCGCACTCGGTCTCCCATCAGCCGCAGACCTGCTGCTTAGCTTCGGGAGTGAGGATCTGTGTTTGGCATCATTCCCAGGGCGGCTTTGCTAGCCGGGAGGCTCCCTGCTCCTAGGTCTGCCTTGAGCGCCGAGCTGATCACTCGGTGCTCGACTGGTCGGTCTGTCGGTCATGTGACGCTGGCCACGTCACATGACCCTCCCTCCCCACTATAAATGCAGGCAGCCTGCTGGCCACAGGTTGCCTGTTAATTTAGGTTCCTGGCAGTTGTTGGATACCTGTATACTTACCTGATCCTGTTCCCTGACGATCCTTTGCCTGCTCCTCCTGTACTGCGCATCCTTCCTGGTATATTGACCTTGGCTTCCACCTGACTATTCTTTGCGGACTCCTTTGGTACTTCTCGACTCTCCTGGTATTTATGACCCTGGCTTCTCCTGACCTTTCTTTGCTTATCCCTCTGTACTGCGTTGTCCTCTTGGTTTTGACCCGGTCCGTTCACTATCCGTTATTTGTCTTGTCTGTCCTTCCTGCACATATCCTAAGTTAGGGACTGCCGTCCAGTTGTCCCCTGTCATCAGGACTTGTGAGGCAAGTAGGCAGGGCCAGGGGTGAGGGTGGAGCGCATTGTTCACTATTCTCCCCCCTGTGTGTGTGTGTACGTGACCCTTAAAAGCAGTATTATAGTAGTTATATTCTTGTACATAGGAGCAGGTAGTATAGTAGTTATATTCTTGTACATAGGAGCAGTATATAGGAGCAGTATTATAGTAGGTATATTCTTGTACATAGGACCAGTATTATAGTAGTTATATTCTTGTACATAGGAGGCAGTATTATAGTAGTTATATTCTTGTACATAGGAGGCAGTATTATAGTAGTTATATCTTGTACATAGGAGCAGTATTATAGTAGTTATATTCTTGTACATAGGAGCAGTATTATAGTAGTTATATTCTTGTACATAGGAGGCAGTATTATAGTAGTTATATTCTTGTACATAGGAGCAGTATTATAGTAGTTATATTCTTGTACATAGGAGGCAGTATTATAGTAGTTATATTCTTGTACATAGAGGCAGTATTATAGTAGTTATATTCTTGTACATAGGAGGCAGTAGTATATAGTAGTTATATTCTTGTACATAGGAGGCAGTATTATAGTAGTTATATTCTTGTACATAGGAGGCAGTATTATAGTAGTTATATTCTTGTACATAGGAGCAGTATTATAGTAGTTATATTCTTGTACATAGGAGCAGTATTATAGTAGTTATATTCTTGTACATAGGAGCAGTATTATAGTAGTTATATTCTTGTACATAGGAGGCAGTATTATAGTAGTTATATTCTTGTACATAGGAGCAGTATTATAGTAGTTATATTCTTGTACATAGGAGCAGTATTATAGTAGTTATATTCTTGTACATAGGAGCAGTATTATAGTAGTTATATTCTTGTACATAGGAGCAGTATTATAGTAGTTATATTCTTGTACATAGGAGCAGTATTATAGTAGTTATATTCTTGTATAGAGGAGGCAGTATTATAGTAGTTATATTCTTGTACACGGGAGGCAGTATTATAGTAGTGATATTCTTGTACATAGGAGCAGTATTATAGTAGTTATATTCTTGTATAGAGGAGGCAGTATTATAGTAGTTATATTCTTGTACACGGGAGGCAGTATTATAGTAGTTATATTCTTGTACATAGGAGCAGTATTATAGTAGTTATATTCTTGTATAGAGGAGGCAGTATTATAGTAGTTTTATTCTTGTACAGAGGACGCAGTATTAGAGTAGTTATATATGTGCATTTAGGAGATCGTATTATAGTATATTGGACAGAAGGATAGTATTTTAGTTATTTTCCTCTATGCCGTGTACTTATGCTGTGAAGTCATTTATCTTCTACACATTTGTCAATATTCTCCTTTTTTATGCCTCATAGAAGGTGAAATCAATGTGAGTAAAAATCATATTAAATCCTAACAATGACTTTAATTGTTTGCAAAATGAACTTCCATTTTTAAATTTAGCAAAAGCCGAAAAAAGTTACAGCTGAAAATAAAGTAGTACTGTAAGCCCGATAAAAAGTCTCATTAAAATGTTAAATGAATTAAGTCTGGCAACGACTGTAATTAAAGAGGGAGGAAAGTGCCTTGTGGAGTAACAAGCTCCTGCCTCTCACTGTTTTTGCTACTAGACTGTCTATATCCTGAATTATATTAACAAATGCAATGAGATGTAAATGGTGAGCAGAGTTTGTCTCAGTGAATGAAGCTCCGGAGGTGGGAAAAGATCAATGAGGCTGCTTCTGGACACCGATACTGCTCCATCGAGTTCTGGCACAGTCTAGAAGATCCATGTCCTAGACTCTGATAATTTCTTTAGCAGTCAGAATAAGGTATCCGCTGCTGAGTCAATGTGTTGATCCTGGAGAGGCTTCTTGGTTAGTGGGCAGCCTGGCCGCAAGAGAAGAAGCTTGGCCCAGGACCCGGCGCTGCTTCTCCAAGTGCACTCCTTAGGGAATTCACATTGTTGCAAGTGCTCAAGCTTTGTGGCACAGTTACATTGACAAGAATGGGTTTGGGATAAGCGCCTGACCTCCGAGGAGCCAGATAGAAGTACCAAATGGGATAGGCATCTTACATCCGAGTCTACCAATTCATCACGTTGTATGCTGAAGGGCTGAGCTGGGCAAGCTGGGACCTAGGAGTCCTGGTGGCCACTAAGAGACCAGTAGAAAAAGGGTCACTGTATACTGGGTTTGAATTAACCCCTTCCGTATCCTCGATGACAGGGACTATGGCATTAACCCTTTGGGTATATTCACATAATGGAGCTACACGGATACATTTTGATTTGCCGCGAAGCTGAAACATTTGGAATATAAAAAAAATATAAAGGTCCAAGATTCAAATGGCCTTTTGCACTGAAAGGCGCGGTTTCACAGACCCTCCTGCGTGCGGCCCCTTTACAGCTCCTACATTGTATATTATTTATTTATATTTGCTGACTACTGACTTCTGAGAAGTTGTCAGATACGACTTGAATATTTATTGGTGCATTTTTAATTTAGATTCCGAAGCGCAGCGATCCCCCAGGGAAAGCACGTTTTACGACGAGTTCATTAAACAAGTGGCCGGAGCAGAAAACCAGGACATTGTAATTATTATGGCTTTGTTTTTTTATTATTTTTTTTATTTTTTTTGCCCCGGAGATATTTCCTGCGCTGATGCGGCTTTGAAGTTGTTTGTTTATATGCTAATTCTGCAGCGAAAAACCAAACACTTGACTTTTCCCAGCACTCGAGGTGAGAGTTTCCGAGGGTGAATTAGCTGACGTCGCCCAGACCCTGCTGCGTTGAAACCATAATTTCATCCAAAAACAAAAAAGATATTTTTACACAAACACATTTTCCATTTTTCTCCTCGTTATTATGGCTCCTTCTCTCAATGTTTGAGCAGCAATTTCATGATAATCTTTCATTCACCGTCCTGACACGTACAATCAGTAGGCTGGAGTGGATCCACCTTCGGATAATAGATCATAGAACAGAAGTTGATTCGTTTAAATACTTACATTTTAATGCAGTTTCTGTACAGCATTAAAGAGGACCTTTCATCAGAATTAAACTTCTAAAGTAACTATACAGGCATGTAGAGCGGCGCCCAGGGACCCCCCTGCACTTACTGTTATACCTGGGCGCCGCTCCGTTCTCCGGTAATTGCCTCCGGTATCTTTACAGTTAGGCTCCACCCAGGGGAACCTGCCGGCGCCTCCTTCTCCCATGCTGCAGCGTTGGCCAATCACAGCGCTCAGCTCATAGCCTGAGAGAGAGCTGAGCGCTGTGATTGGCCAGCGCTGCAGCATGGGAGAAGGAGGCGCCGGCAGGTTCCCCTGGGTGGAGCCTAACTGTAAAGATACCGGAGGCAATTACGGGAGAATGGAGCGGCGCCCAGGTATACCAGTAAGTGCAGGGCGGTCCCTGGGCGCCGCTCTACATGCCTGTATAGTTACTTTAGAAGTTTAATTCTGATGAAAGGTCCTCTTTAAAATGTATTGGCTCCATGGCCCTAAAGTTCTCCTCGCCCGAAGTCGGTTCATTTCCTTCTGTATTCATATTTTATAACGAATTACAATTTAATAAAGCAATCCGAGCTGGGCTTCAGTACCAAGGTCCAGCTCGGATTGCTAAAACGCGGAAGTGCATGCGGAGATCGGTGAAAGCCCCCATTTCATAATGAGCCAGAGCCTGTTCTAGGCTTCCAGGCTCATTATTAGTATATCCCAGCACAGGCCACTAGGTGGCAGCACTGTACTGGGATACAGTGAGACGGTATCTGTACAGAATAATGGACCATTTTCCATTATTCTGTACAAGTTGCAATCTGATGATTACAAGTTGTGCTCCACTTGAGGATCTTAGAAAACGTAAATAAAAAAAAGTAAGGGTACTTTCACACTTGTGTTGTGAGGATCCGGCAGGCAGTTCCGTCGCTGGAACTGCCTGATGGATCCGGAAATCCGTATGGAAACGGATATCATTTATAGATAGATCCAGATCCTGTCTGAAAAATGCATTGAAATTCCGGAGCCGTCTCTCCTGGGTCATCCGGAAAAACGGATCTGGCATATTTTTTTTCATTTTTAAAGGTCTGCGCATGCGGTTTTCTGGAACACTTGGTACCATATCCGGCATTAATACATTTCAATGGGAATTAATGCCGGATCTGGCATTCCGGCAAGTTTTCCAGAATTTTTGGCTGGAGAAAATACCGGTATTTTCTCCGGCCAAATACCGTAAAGGGACTGAACTGAAGACATCCTGATGCATCCTCAATGGATTGCTCTCCACTCAGAATGCATGGGGATAAAACTGAAGCGTTTTTTTTTCCCCGTTATTGAGCCCCTGTGACGGAACTCAATACCGGAAAAGAATAACACTAGTGTGAAAGTACCCTAAAAAGTTTTGAAGATTATAAAAAATAAAAATAAATTAAAATGTAAAACTGTGATGGAGTTATGTTTTTTTCCAATTTTACCCCTTATGTTTTTTTTCTTTTTTTTAACCCTATGTAATATTAAATGGTGGCATTAGAAAGTACGACTTGTCCTGCAAAAAAAAAACAAGCCCTCATAGGGAAAATAAAAAAGTTATGGCTCTGGGAAGGCAGGGAGGGAAAAACGAAAATGCAAAAACAGAAAATTGTCACATCAGTAAAGGGTTAAATGGAGCTAAAACTGGAGCAGGCGCCCTCTGCAGCTTTGCGAGGGCTCCACAATAGTAACCACGCAAAAAAAAATCTCACCAGTGCAGATTCAGCCCATTTTTCAGTGCAGAAACACCCCCCCCCCCAAAAAAAAGAAAAAAACCTCAGTCTGAACAACCTTTATTTTATTTGAATCAATGCTTTACATACTTAAAGAAACAGCGCCACACCTGTTTATGGGTTGTGACTGGTATTGCAGGTCATCTCCATTGACGTATAGTTAGAGTTGCAGTTCCTCACACAACCTGTGGAATGGGGTGGCAGTGTTAAATTTGAATGAAAGCATCCATGTCTCTCTAATCCTGCCCTGATTGGGACTAGTGATGAGCAGCATAGGCAATATTTGAATTCACTATATTTTGCAAATTTGTGGCCGAATATTCGCCATAAATTCACAAATTCAAGATTTCGTGATCTTCGGTCATTGATTGTGAAAATCGGCAATGTAATATTGTCACGGAAGGTGTACAGGAAACAAGACAACACAAAATGAATATACGACTCACTGGATCCAAAACTAAGGAACAAAAAGGGAGACCCCTGCATCAGACCTGGCACTCTCCCTGACTGCTCAGCCTATGCGAAAATCCCAATGGTAGATGATCGCATATCCTCGTACCTCGACTGTATAACACCTGAACACCCTATAATAGTGAGGGGACACGACCACCGGCTCCCTACACTAGATACGGAGGGAGTCAGGGTCACCTGGGATCCAGCAAACAGAAAAACACAAATGAATGCACAACACTTATCTTGTAGAAGACTGGGAAGTAGGATCAGCATGCACACACACTCCAGGAAGAAATATAAACTGCAAAGTGATGCACTATGGGGAGGAATTTAAAGGGATGCAATCAGTACAACTACAGCTGAGAGAGGCTAACGAGATGAGGAACTGAAAGCAAAACAAAGGAATCTCAAGGAGGAGGTTCTGAAAGGCATCTGTCAGAGCTTCTCAGATGTCTGGTGGTGACAAATATATTTGCAATAAATTAGAGATTTGAATATTCAACACTATTCGCGAATACGAATATATAGCACTATATTGTAAATATTTGTGAATTCTCAAAGTGGCGATATTCACGATTAAAATTACAATTCGAATATTCGTGCTCAACACTAATTGGGACCCTGATCCTGCACCACCGACGGACGCCTTCTGTAAATACAGTTTTTGCAACATTGTTTCACCTGCTCCTTTGCTGGAGATTCTGTTCTTGCTCCCATCCCCCGTCCTGCTCCCTCCTTCTACGTTAGATGTCGCCCGTTAGGTCTGAATAACGATTGGATTTAAAAGTATGATTTTTTTTTTTTCCAGTTCGCCCAAGAATTATAAAAATAAACTTCATAAATGAAAATCCTTGTATTTGTCAGAGATCCAGATGATGCGGCTGAGTCTTCGTACGTTCTCTTCCTACCTAATTAACATCACAGATCTCCAGACAGTCATACTCCGGGCCCAGATACTCGACGCTCGCACCTTGTGATGACAATGTGAAAGGCGACGCGCTGCAATTAAGTGCTGAAAATGAGACCCAAAATGGTTTGGCACCGGTGGTGGTCGCGTCACCCGTCATACGTCTCCCGCGGCAGGACAGGTGGCCGTGTCTGCGTCAAGTGTTTAATTGGGATCAATGACATCTCTCCAAAAGAAGAAGCAGACCTATGGGGGGGGGGTAGATAAATGGGGACGATACCCCCCAAATACAGAGAAAGTCTCGGCCCCTACATGTTCTTCAGTCTTAGTAATGTTATATGCAGTTGTTTCCTAGTTATATCTGTACTTGGGAAAGCTGGGTGACAAACATGGCTGCCATTGTTGCAACTTACTGTGGGTGACAGCATCCAATATGGCCGCCCTTCTGTCTCCCATGTCATCCCTTTTTCCAGGATCCATCAAGTACAATAATTGGAGATTTGTCTCTCGGAGGCCCCTCTATCACCGGTGTATCTAAGTCGTAGGTGATACTTCTGTCTGCTGAGAGCAGCTGTATCTAAGTAGTGATGAGCGGCATAGGCAATATTTAAATTTGCAATATTTCAAAAAAAAAAATGCCCGAATATTTGCCATAAATTTGCAAATCTGAGAAATTTGGGATCTCCAGTCATTGTTTACTTGATTGTGAAAATCAGCAATATAATATATTCGTGATAAATTTGCGATACATTTGCCATTAGAATATTCAACACTATTCGCAAATACAAATATCTATCACTATATTCTAAATATTCGCGAATTCTTGAAGTGGCGATATTCGTGATTAAAGTTTGCGATTCAAATATTCACGCTCAACACTATATCTAAGGCCTCTTTCACATGGGCTTTACGGATTGTGGCCGGATAGGATGCCGGTGCGTGGCGTGGAAATCGTGCGAGTGAGCACACAATTTCAGTCAGTTTTGATTGCGTTGCGTGGTTCCGTTTTTTCCACGAGAGTGCAATGCGTTTTGCACGCGTGTGAGAAAAAACTGAATGTGGTACCCAGACCTGAACTTCTTCAATAAAGTTCGGGTTTGGGTCAGGTGTAGTGTAAATTTTATTATTTTCCCTTATAACATTCTTAATACAAAATGCTAAGTAGAAGGTCAATTGAGGGTTAAAAAAAAATTCAAAAAAATTAACTCACCTCCTCCATAGCTGCCGGTCTCTGCTCTTTCTTCAGGACCTGTGGTGACGTCACTAAGCTCATCACATGGTCCAATCACATTTCCCATCACCACGGTGATGGACCATGTGATTGGACCATGTGATGTGACGTCACCACAGGTCCTTTAGCCGGCAGCTCATGATTAAAGAAGTAAGAAGAGATCGGCAACTACGCGATCAAGAGGAGGAGGGGAGTTAATTTTAATTTTTAACCCCTCAATCCACATTTTACGAAGCATTCTGTATTCAGAATGCTATTATTTTCCCTTCTAACAATGTCCCCATCCCGATCGTCTCCTAGCAACCATGCGTGAAAATTGCACCGCATACGCACTTGCTTGCGGATGCTTGCCATTTTCACGCAGCCCCATTCACTTCTATGGGGCCTGCGTTGCGTGAAAAACGCACAAAATAGAGCATGCTGCGATTTTCACGCTACGCACAAGTGATGCGTGAAAATCACCGCTCATGTGCACAGCCCCATAGAAATGAATGGGTGCAATGCGTTCACCTCACGCATTGCACCCGCGCGGAAAACTCGCCCGTGTGAAAGAGGCCAAAGGATGTTTTCTGTGGTGGATCATTTATTTTATCACTGCGTTCTATAGTCGGGTTTCTAGAAAGTATGCTTCATATATGCAGTATATCTATTAGTTAAATTCCAAATTTCAGGGAAAATTTTATTCGCTGTGAATCCGAATTTCCTTGTGCTTCATGGCAGCAAATCGATTTTCCCTGAATGGTTTTAAAAAATGTAAAAAAATCATACTTACCTCCTCCGTGTGATCGCGAAGAGCCGGCTGCCGCCATCTTGATTGAGGATCTCGCATGAAATCTTGTGTACGGTGACATATGCCTGGCGACGTGATGACGTCATCATAGGCCGCGCAAGATTTTATGCTAGATCTTTAATCAACATGGCGGCGGCGGCGGGCTCTTCAGGATGAAACGGAGGAGGTAAGTATGATTTGTTTTCATTTTTTTTAAATGTTACCCTGTGATATTGCTGTCAGATGCCTCGATCAGCTATGAACGCGGCATCTGACGGGTGCAATGATGGAGGGACGGTGCAATCGCCGCTCCCTGTCATCACACCCACTACTTACAAAGAAATTTGCAACAAAGCAAATTTTTGGGGTAAAATTTGATGAAGCAGCCAAATAAAATTTTTGCAATACTTCGCTCATCACTAACATCTATTTCTCACCATTTTCAAGATCTCTTCTTCTTGTCAGTGAATGAAGACATTTTTGCGTACATGCTGTAATTGATAACGTCTACAGACAATGCATCTCGCAGCTGAGGGGTTGTTACAATTGTATCCAGTATGGATAATCCTCCCTGACTCATTAGCAGTAGAGATGTCTCTCCAGTCCTGATCACAATGTATCAGTCAGGAGATTATACTGGATACAACTGTAACAACCTCTCGGCCATGAGAAGTCTTCAGCCTCTTCACGTGAAAAAAAATGATCCTATTCACAGACAGCAAGCAGATATTGTAAATGCAAAAGTATAAAATGTATTACAAAGTTGTACAATGATGCAATTTATCCCTATAAAACCAAGAAAATAAATAAATAAATAAAATGTGCAGCATCAAAATGTTCCGTTTTAGATTTTTCTTGATTTTTGGAATGGCGTGGCCTGTCTGAAGATGTCGCGCTGGACTTTCATACACCTGAAAGGGTCGTCCCAACATTTGCTTCTGTTCTTAAATCCTGCAAAATATCTGTTTATTATCTGAGCAAATGATATGCAGGACACAGCGGCGAATCGCAGGCCTGAAAGGAATTTCTAATAGGGTCACCGCTACCTGAGGGGCGAGAAAATTAAAACTAAAGGAATAAATATTGTGCTGGCGAGGACTCTGCGCACCCCGTGGGTCTCTGTTCAGCGGCACCGGATGTCGCTTTGCTCGCTGTTTATATTAATACAATTTCTTGTAGAACAACATGGCTGAGCGCGGGGCGATTACAGGGGCGTCTAATCCCCCTCCAGAGCCAGAATACTGATGAGGAGGCGCCGACTCGCCGCCATATCCTTCAATAATACGCAGGCAGCGGACCACCGGGGCCACGTTATATCCTCATCCGCAGCAGCGATGGAAGATCATAGAAACGTCTGTCACCTCCCAGTTACTTGATTACAGAAGCCATTAGGTGCTGATGGTGTATCTAAGCCCATCATGCGAAAAAATGTCTGCAGCAGCTGTGTATCTAAAGCCTACCATATGTTATGTTGTCTATTGAGACATTGTATCTAAGCTTATCATATGATGCTGTCTTTTCTGACCTTCCGTATCCATCTGATACTGCTACCGAGCCACTGTATGTTAGCATACTATGCATGATTGTGTCTGCTGTATCTAATCCTATCCTGTGTGATACTGTCTGCTGAGCTGTGTATCTAATCCTATCCTGTGTGATACTGTCTGCTGAGCTGTGTATCTAATCCTATGCTGTGTGATACTGCCTGCTGAGCTGTGTATCTAATCCTATCCTGTGTGATACTGTCTGCTGAGCTGTGCATCTAATCCTATCCTGTGTGATACTGTCTGCTGAGCTGTGTATCTAATCCTATCCTGTGTGATCCAGTCTGCTGAGCTGTGTATCTAATCCTATCCTGTGTGATACTGTCTGCTGTATCTAATCCTATCCTGTGTGATACTGTCTGCTGAGCTGTGTATCTAATCCTATCCTGTGTGATACTGCCTGCTGAGCTGTGTATCTATTCCTATCATGTGTGATACTGTCTGCTGAGCTGTGTATCTAATCCTCTCCTGTGTGATACTGTCTGCTGAGCCGTGTATCTAATCCTATCCTGTGTGATACTGTCTGCTGAGCCCCTGTATCTAATCCTATCCTGTGTGATACTGTCTGCTGAGCTGTGTATCTAATCCTATCCTGTGTGATCCAGTCTGCTGAGCTGTGTATCTAATCCTATCCTGTGTGATACTGTCTGCTGTATCTAATCCTATCCTGTGTGATACTGTCTGCTGAGCTGTGTATCTAATCCTATCCTGTGTGATACTGTCTGCTGAGCTGTGTATCTAATCCTATCCTGTGTGATACTGGCTGCTGAGCTGTGTATCTAATCCTATCCTGTGTGATACTGTCTGCTGAACTGTGTATCTAATCCTATCCTGTGTGATACTGGCTGCTGAGCTGTGTATCTAATCCTATCCTGTGTGATACTGTCTGCTGAACTGTGTATCTAATCCTATCCTGTGTGATACTGTCTGCTGAGCTGTGTATCTAATCCTGTCCTGTGTGATACTGACTGCTGAGATGTATCTAATCCTATCCTGTGTGATACTGTCTGCTGAGATGTATCTAATCCTCTCCTGTGTGATACTGTCTGCTGAGCCGTGTATCTAATCCTATCCTGTGTGATACTGTCTGCTGAGCTGTGTATCTAATCCTATCCTGTGTGATACTGTCTGCTGAGCTGTGTATCTAATCCTGTCCTGTGTGATACTGACTGCTGAGATGTATCTAATCCTCTCCTGTGTGATACTGTCTGCTGAGCTGTGTATCTAATCCTGTCCTGTGTGATACTGACTGCTGAGATGTATCTAATCCTCTCCTGTGTGATACTGTCTGCTGAGCTGTGTATCTAACTATTTCCTGTGTGATACTGTTTGTTGAGCTACTATATGTATGTGTATTCTGTCTTCTGTATCTAAGCCCAATTTGCATGATTCTGTCTGCTGATCTGCTGTATCTAAGCTTATTGTGCAATATTGTCTGCTGAGCTGTGTATCTGAGGCTACTTTCACAATAGTGTTTTTACTGGATCCGTCAGGGTTCAGCAAAAACGCTTCCGTTACTGATAATACAACCATCTGCGTCCACCATGAACTCCATTGAGAGTCAGCTGCTGCGGTTTGCTCTCCGGTATGAGAACGGAACAGAATGTATTTTGGAGCATTCCTTCTGTTCAGTTCAGTTTTTTCCCCATTGACAATAAATGCGGACAAAACGGAAGCGTTTTTTTCCAGTATTGAGACCCTATGACGGATCTTAATACTGCAAAACTAAAATGCTAGTGCGAAAGTAGCCTAATCCTATCCTGTGTGATACTGTCTGCTGAGCTGTGTATCTAATCCTATCCTGTGTGATACTGTCTGCTGAGCTGTGTATCTAATCCTATCCTGTGTGATACTGTCTGCTGAGCTGTGTATCTAATCCTATCCTGTGTGATACTGTCTGCTGAGCTGTGTATCTTATCCTATCCTGTGTGATACTGTCTGCTGTATCTAATCCTATCCTGTGTGATACTGTCTGCTGAGCTGTGTATCTAATCCTATTCTGTGTGATACTGTCTGCTGAGCTGTGTATCTAATCCTATCCTGTGTGATACTGTCTGCTGAGCTGTGTATCTAATCCTCTCCTGTGTGATACTGTCTGCTGAGCTGTGTATCTAATCCTATCCTGTGTGATACTGTCTGCTGAGCTGTGTATCTAATCCTATCCTGTGTGATACTGTCTGCTGAGCTGTGTATCTAATCCTATCCTGTGTGATACTGTCTGCTGAGCTGTGTATCTAATCCTATCCTGTGTGATACTGTCTGCTGAGCTGTGTATCTAATCCTATCCTGTGTGATACTGTCTGCTGAGCTGTGTATCTTATCCTATCCTGTGTGATACTGTCTGCTGTATCTAATCCTATCCTGTGTGATACTGTCTGCTGAGCTGTGTATCTAATCCTATTCTGTGTGATACTGTCTGCTGAGCTGTGTATCTAATCCTATCCTGTGTGATACTGTCTGCTGAGCTGTGTATCTAATCCTCTCCTGTGTGATACTGTCTGCTGAGCTGTGTATCTAATCCTATCCTGTGTGATACTGTCTGCTGAGCTGTGTATCTAATCCTATCCTGTGTGATACTGTCTGCTGAGCTGTGTATCTAATCCTATCATGTGTGATACTGTCTGCTGAGCTGTGTATCTAATCCTATCCTGTGTGATACTGTCTGCTGAGCCGTGTATCTAATCCTATCCTGTGTGATACTGTCTGCAGAGCTGTGTATCTAATCCTGTTCTGTGTGATACTGTCTGCTGAGCTGTGTATCTAATCCTATCCTGTGTGATACTGTCTGCTGAGCTGTGTATCTAATCCTATCCTGTGTGATACTGTCTGCTGAGCTATGTATCTAATCCTATCCTGTGTGATACTGTCTGGTGAGCTGTGTATCTAATCCTAGCATGTGTGATACTGTCTGCTGAGCCGTGTATCTAATCCTATCCTGTGTGATACTGTCTGCTGAGCCGTGTATCTAATCCTCTCCTGTGTGATACAGTCTGCTGAGCTGTGTATCTAATCCTAGCATGTGTGATACAGTCTGCTGAGCTGTGTATCTAATCCTAGCATGTGTGATACTATCTGCTAAGCTGTGTATATAATACTATCCTGTGTGATACAGTCTGCTGAGCTGTGTATCTAATCCTGTTCTGTGTGATACTGTCTGCTGAGCTGTGTATCTAATCCTATCCTGTGTGATACTGTCTGATGAGCTGTGTATCTAAGCCTGCCATGTTTGATACTGTCTGCTGAGCTGTGTATCTAATCCTATCCTGTGTGATACTGCCTGCTGAGCTGTGTATCTAATCCTATCCTGTGTGATACTGTCTGCTGAGCTGTGTATCTAATCCTATCCTGTGTGATACAGTCTGCTAAGCTGTGTATCTAATCCTAGCATGTGTGATACAGTCTGCTGAGCTGTGTATCTAATCCTAGCATGTGTGATACTATCTGCTAAGCTGTGTATATAATACTATCCTGTGTGATACAGTCTGCTGAGCTGTGTATCTAATCCTGTTCTGTGTGATACTGTCTGCTGAGCTGTGTATCTAATCCTATCCTGTGTGATACTGTCTGATGAGCTGTGTATCTAAGCCTGCCATGTTTTATACTGTCTGCTGAGCTGTGTATCTAATCCTATCCTGTGTGATACTGTCTGCTGAGCTGTGTATCTAATCCTATCCTGTGTGATACTGTCTGCTGAGCTGTGTATCTAATCCTATCCTGTGTGATACTGTCTGCTGAGCTGTGTATCTAATCCTGTCCTGTGTGATACTGACTGCTGAGATGTATCTAATCCTCTCCTGTGTGATACTGTCTGCTGAGCTGTGTATCTAATCCTGTCCTGTGTGATACTGACTGCTGAGATGTATCTAATCCTCTCCTGTGTGATACTGTCTGCTGAGCTGTGTATCTAACTATTTCCTGTGTGATACTGTTTGTTGAGCTACTATATGTATGTGTATTCTGTCTTCTGTATCTAAGCCCAATTTGCATGATTCTGTCTGCTGATCTGCTGTATCTAAGCTTATTGTGCAATATTGTCTGCTGAGCTGTGTATCTGAGGCTACTTTCACAATAGTGTTTTTACTGGATCCGTCAGGGTTCAGCAAAAACGCTTCCGTTACTGATAATACAACCATCTGCGTCCACCATGAACTCCATTGAGAGTCAGCTGCTGCGGTTTGCTCTCCGGTATGAGAACGGAACAGAATGTATTTTGGAGCATTCCTTCTGTTCAGTTCAGTTTTTTCCCCATTGACAATAAATGCGGACAAAACGGAAGCGTTTTTTTCCAGTATTGAGACCCTATGACGGATCTTAATACTGCAAAACTAAAATGCTAGTGCGAAAGTAGCCTAATCCTATCCTGTGTGATACTGTCTGCTGAGCTGTGTATCTAATCCTATCCTGTGTGATACTGTCTGCTGAGCTGTGTATCTAATCCTATCCTGTGTGATACTGTCTGCTGAGCTGTGTATCTTATCCTATCCTGTGTGATACTGTCTGCTGTATCTAATCCTATCCTGTGTGATACTGTCTGCTGAGCTGTGTATCTAATCCTATCCTGTGTGATACTGTCTGCTGAGCTGTGTATCTAATCCTATCATGTGTGATACTGTCTGCTGAGCTGTGTATCTAATCCTATCCTGTGTGATACAGTCTGCTGAGCCGTGTATCTAATCCTATCCTGTGTGATACTGTCTGCTGAGCTGTGTATCTAATCCTGTTCTGTGTGATACTGTCTGCTGAGCTGTGTATCTAATCCTATCCTGTGTGATACTGCCTGCTGAGCTGTGTATCTAATCCTGTCCTGTGTGATACTGTCTGGGGAGCTGTGTATCTAATCCTATCCTGTGTGATACTGCCTGCTGAGCTGTGTATCTAATCCTATCCTGTGTGATACTGTCTGCTGAGCTGTGTATCTAATCCTATCCTGTGTGATACTGTCTGCTGAGCTGTGTATCTAATCCTATTCTGTGTGATACTGTCTGCTGAGCTGTGTATCTAATCCTATCCTGTGTGATACAGTCTGCTGAGCCGTGTATCTAATCCTATCCTGTGTGATACTGTCTGCTGAGCTGTGTATCTAATCCTATCCTGTGTGATACTGTCTGCCGAGCTGTGTATCTAATCCTATCCTGTGTGATACTGTCTGCTGAGCTGTGTATCTAATCCTCTCGTGTGATACTGTCTGCTGAGCTGTGTATCTAATCCTATCCTGTGTGATACTGTCTGCTGAGCTGTGTATCTATTCCTCTCCTGTGTGATACTGTCTGCTGAGCTGTGTATCTAATCCTATCCTGTGTGATACTGTCTGCTAAGCTGTGTATCTAATCCTATCCTGTGCGATACTGTCTGCTGAGCTGTGTATCTAATCCTATCCTGTGTGATACTGTCCGCTGAGCCGTGTATCTAATCCTATCCTGTGTGATACTGTCTGCTGAGCTGTGTATCTAATCCTATCCTGTGTGATACTGTCTGCTGAGCTGTGTATCTAATCCTATCCTGTGTGATACTGTATTTGAGAGCTCCTCCCCCATCATCAATTGTATTAGGGTACTTTCACACTTGCGGCAGGACGGATCCGATAGGCTGTTCACCATGTCGGATCCGTCCTGCGGCTATTTCGCCGTGCCCGCGGACCGCCGCTCCGTCCCCATTGACTACAATGGGGACGGGGGCGGAGCTCTGGCGCAGCACGGCGCTGCACGGAGAAAGGCCGCCAGACTAAACTTACTGCATGTCAGGCTTTTTAGTCCGGCGGCTTTCTCCGTGCACCGCCGTGCTGCGCCGGAGCTCCGCCCCCGTCCCCATTGTAGTCAATGGGTACGGAGCGGCGGTCCGCGGGCACGGCGAAATAGCCGCAGGACGGATCCGACATGGTGAACAGCCTGTCGGATCCGTCCTGCCGCTAGTGTGAAACTAGCCTTAACAAATAGAAGAAAAGCTGGAATGTTTTGGGCTTTCTAGGAATCCCCCACTGTTCTTGTTCATGGAGGTCTATGATGGTTTCGGGGTCCTGTGCAGATTGAGGTGGGATACGTCAGAGGATATTCCAGTGAGGGCCACCCTTCACATTTATTATTTCGCAGAAATAATCAGCAGGACAGGACCTACACTTCAGGCAGTGGAGAGGAGAAGCTTTGTTATTCTGTCTTTGATTCCACACTTGAAACATTTGTCTTCATCTTTTCTTCAAAGCTACCTGAGAAGTCATTTACAAGAGCCCGAGGCCTGGACCCTCCACCAGGCTCACCGCTCTTCATGGACAACAAAGGCAAAGCAGGCTCCATCAATTAGGCCAAGTTTACTCGGAGGCTCCTCGTGACTTGTGAAGGTTGCTGAAGACGGCTCGCTGGCTGCGGGGCGAGTGCGCCAAACATCCATGTAGAGTCACCATGAGTGAAACATCAAAAAATGGAGATTGGAATGACTTGTAAGCATTTATTATCTCCATGGATGTCACATCCACTCACAGTCATCTGTAGACCTCTAAACTGTGGTGTTATGGTCTTGAGTTGTCTTGTGAACATTAACTGAGACTCGAGGATGCTCAGAAGAATCACAGATCATTGTTCACACCATATAATCAGGGCAGAAGATGAAGAGGGACAGCCATAAAAAAAGTCTGTGAAGCAATGCCACACCTGTTGTCTATAGGTTGTCTGTGGTATTGCAGTCTGCCTCAATCATTGCTGCCACACCCAATAAATCCTGTGGCTGTTTCTAATCATGGGTCACCTCATTAAAGGGAATTTCCAGAAGATAGGTCATGAACATCAGATCAAGGAGGATCGCTGAGGCCTCTTCATTGTATACCAGCGCCACTCAGTGTGTACTGGCTGTTCCTGGTATTGCAGCTCAGTTCCGTGAATTTGATGTCACAGGTTCAGAGAAGAGGCCCAAATGGATGGCTTCTTCAAAGGGCTGATCAGTGGGGGAGCCGGGGGTTGGAGCCCCACCTTTCTCATATTGATGACCTATTTTAAAGATAGGTCATCAGTTCTTTCAAGTCCCAGAAAACTCTTTTAAGAAAAGCTTCCATTCATTTCATAATTTTACATATTTTTGAAGAGACTATTGGTCAGGTTTGAAAATCATAGGAGGAAATTGTGTACATTCTTTGTTAGCAATTTCCCATTATGCATCTGTCACAACTACTACTTTCTTAGTCTCTCACTCTTATGGTGGAGCTTAGCAGTTCCATTACTATTTTTGAAGTTGTTTAGGACTCAAATATTGATGACCTTAAAGTGCAACATTGCACTATTTTTGCACTTTGTACTTTCTGATGGATCCACTGTGAATAAAGAACCATGGAGGATATGCTGTCGTCAATTTTTTATTTGAGATATTGATGTGGAGCGGTCATTGCGGATCTGCGTGTGCATTCCTTGGGAAGGTCTGAAGAGAACGGTGGTGCTGCTCTCATATTTGTTTTATTGTGTTCACTAGTATCTGAAATCTGGAAGTCCAACTATTCCCCACCACTCAGCTGAGACCATGGCACTTGGTCAAGCACTGCTGCCATTTCCTTGGTTTGTTACTTCACGTCCATCCATTGGTCTGCAGATCAGTCTTATTCAAGTGAATGCAATGGAGCTGCAGTTCCAGGAGCAGCCACTATAGCATGTACGGCGCTGTGCTTGGAATACAACAAAGTGTCCATGGCCCCCTCAAAAGGCAGATCAGCAAGGGCGGCTGATATTAATATCGGTGACCTGTTCCAAGGATAGGTCATCAATATTGGACTTGGACTACCCCTTTAATGCTTGCGTTGGGAAGTGGACACAGATTATCTAACATAGAAAAGTAGGCATCGTGGAGAGTGGAGCAAGTAGCTGATACAATGTAGAAACCATACTGTAACTGGGAGAAGAAAGAAAACAGATTGCAATGTATTTTGTGACCGGAGACCAACGATGTAGGATCAATGCCTTCCATCATTCCATCAATATAATATAAAAATTGGGCAACGCTCCAAAGACAAAGAAATGTGTAAAATTCATTCAACCATGATAGGACCATATTAGGCTCTTTAAAGCTACGTCTGTAAAAAATAATGTGTTTATATTGAGACTTCTATCTTTAATGGAAGCAATAGAATCAAAACCAAGATAAATCAGACTACCGTTGATTACTTGACCCTTATGGTGACCAGCGATGCTCCATCTGATGGTGATCCAGGATGGGAGTAATGGTCAGTAGAAGCCTGGGCGTTGAGCTATGAAGCTAAATGTTTGCTTCTGTTTCTAGTTTAATTGCTAGAATATACACTTTCTTAGAAAGGTAAAGTCTAACTTTTAACCTCAAGAGGAAATAGTCTTCTGGACCTCAAGATCCTCAGCATAAACAAAAATAAGGTCAAGTGATCCATCAAGTCATTTCATGCAAAAGCATTTATCTGGAAAATGGAATCTAACCTACTCTACCAGATACTTCAGCCGAAAGTGGTACAGAATATAAGACATTAGAACTTCTTCAAGTCGTGCCCGTGTAATGAACTAACGTGAACTAAAGAAATGTCTGACCTCATCCAAAGATGATGAGGCTATAATGTGTCAACCGCACCTACAACCTGGAGCGGAAAATGAGGCATGCAACATGGGCAATGAAAGACCCTTCCATTCTCATTAGCCCTGAGCCGAGAAGCAGCAGAAGTAGGTTTAAAGCTGAGTAACAAGCGACACAACCTGTCACTTATTCTCCTAATGATTCCCAGGAAGACAAATTGCTTATGGAAGGGAAGATGGTTGAATCTTCAAAACAAGTCACCATGCAATCATCCTAGCTTTGCCTCTAATGATAAAGCAGATGTTCCTTTTTGAAGCTCGCATTGCCTTACTTTTTTGAGAGCTATTTCACTTTGTGTTGATGAGGTGTTTTGGAATTTCCTGTGATCATTTTTATTTTTTTGAAGAACAGGAGATTTAATAGAAGTTGAGGAGACTGCAGATCTGCAGTTGCAGCTGCAGATACCTGGTCTGATGTTGCAACATTTTTTATTTATTTGGTGATTGGATACAATGTTGCATCATCGGATCAAGGAAACTCTATGTGGAAAATTCCATGTGATTCCATGTGGAAAAGAATCTGCAGGAGGATGGTTTTGAGTGATCTCTGCACGTGTGAAGGTGACTCATTGGACCTTCCATTGCTTAGCAGGTGCCTCTGGTAACTGATTGGTTTGTTATGTGACCTCAGAAACTGATGAATGACAAGGAACTTGATTGGTGGAAGCCCTCACTGAAGTCTACAAGCTCCACCCTGTAGACTCACTCAGATATAACACAACCACTAACAGGCATATTCCAAATTGAAAAAGTTTGTAAAAATAAATAAAATAAAGTAAAAAAGAAAAACTAATTAGCCACAGTGGAAAAACACTGATACATGTCCTGAACTCAGACCCTTGTGGATGCAAAAACGGGATGTGGATGTGGGAATAAGCCCTTAGTTTTACATTTTTGCTTCTTTAAACCACTGAGATTTAGCTTGAAGGCCACAATTCAGAGAGCATTCGGTAAATAGCACATGCGATATTATCAAATCTTCTGTATTGGAGCTTTCCAAGATCCCATGAGAAGTCAAGAGACTATGTGGATTTTTAAAACATTTTTATTACCCCAGTGCACCCAAAATATAAACATTAAACTGCTTTATAAATAGATTTGCTTGAAAAAAAATTCCTACAAAAATAAAAATGCATCATGACTGTATGATCTGACTACAATTTGTTATTTGTAGTCAGGAGATCCATAGGTTGGCATACAAAAAAAAAAATAAAAAAAAAAAAAACTAGAAATATTTTTTTTTTTTTTTTTTAAGCAAGACTGCAAAGTTTCATATTTCTAAGACGCTTTGGATAAAAACAAAAAATTGTTGCAAAAGTAAAGAAACCCTTTAAATAAGTTTTGCTTCCTTCTTCCTTGCTGCCCGCGTATTGATGTGACTCTGTTCTCAGGCGAGCCGTAATAACAGCATATTAATATTTTGGAACTCGATGAATTCAGTAGTCGTCTTTTCATGTGCGGCTGTAATCTTTGTGAAGATAAATCTGCGTTCCACTCTGCTGTACTATCAGGGAAAGAAATAAGAGATCAAATGTCAGGATTCTGCAGAAAGCCGCCATGCTGACATTTCATACGTGTTCCTCTTGTGGACTTTATTGTTCTTTTCTATCAGGAATGTGACCCACATGGAAATAACTTTATAATCAGAGTCGAGCAGATTAATAGGCGCCGGACGATGATTAAATTACGCAATCAGAACGAAACGCACGTGCCTAATGAATGTAAATAAGCACATTATATTATATCCACCATAGAGGATTGGATTCACTGTATGGATAGTGTGACCAGAGTCCTTCCTACATCATATATTATGCTTTTTTATATACTAGTGCTGTGTAGTTCTCAGAAACAGTATCACACAATAATGCAGCTCAGTATCACCCATGCATGGCTTAGATACACTTGCTCAACCAGCAGCATCACACATGAACGGACACGGATACAGAATATCAGCTTGTAGGATAGGTTTAGATACACTTGCTTGGTTTGGATACATGTGATCAGTAGACAGTATCACATAAGAGACTTAGATACAGCGGCTCAGCATACTGAATAGGTATAGATACAGCAGCTGAGCAGACCATATCTTACAGGATATTCTTAGATACAGTAACTCATACACCGTAACATACATGATAGGTTTAGATATAGTAGCTCAGCAGATAGTATCCAACTCAACCGCCAGTATCACACAGAATAGGCTTATATACAGCAACTCAGTAGACAGCATCAGAAAGGATAGGCTTAGATACAGCAGCTCAGTAAACCATATCTTACAGGATAGGCTTAAAGAGGTTCTCTATATGCGAGATGAGACAACCCCTTTAAATACAGTAACTCAGTAGAGTGTAACTCTATTATTAGGAGGACAGACAGGGTCATCTGTCGCCGAGACCGTCAATTACGAACAGTGCGTTGTCTTCCGGGTGCTCAAATTCGGCATATTGTGGATCGGGGTGACAGATTGCTGGGTGGGGCTGGGGAAGACCCGGCGGTCATGGTACACATTGGCACCAATGACAAAGTCAAGGGGAGATGGAAGGTCCTTAAAAATTATTTTAGGGAACTAGGAGAGAAGCTCATCCAGGACCTCCAAGGTAGTGCTTTCAGAAATACTACCAGTGCCATGAGCGTTACCAGAGAGACAACGGGAGCTTAGGGAGTTAAATAAGTGGCTCAGAAGCTGGTGCAGGAAGGAAGGGTTTGGGTTCATGGAGAACTGGGCCGACTTCGCGGTCGGTTACAGGCTATACAGTAGGGATGGTCTGCACCTCAATGGGGAGGGTGCAACTGCCCTGGGGAAAAATGGTTAGACGTCTGGAGGAGCTTTTAAAATAGGATCTGGGGGGAGGGTGGGGGGTCATACTAATAAGGGGGTAGATAGTGTAGATAGAGAGTGGGTATAGGAGCGGACAGTGGGGATTTAGTGGGGGCTGGGGTTAGTGAGGAAAGTAGGGAGAAGACTTGGCAGAACTATACACCGATGTAAAATAGAACTGCTGGTAACAAGAACCTGTTACATGCAAACATCAACCGAGGTAACCAAAAAATCCCAGATATTCAGTTTGCAGGTAATAGAAATTTGTAATGTATTTTCTCAAATGCCAGAAGTCTAGCCAACAAAATGGGGGAGCTGGAGGCTATGGTACTAGAAGAACACGTAGATGTAGTTGGTGTGGCTGAGACATGGTTGGACTCTTCACATGACTGGGCTGTTAATATTGAGGGTTTTACACTATTTAGGAAAAACAGTGTCAATAGAAAAGGTGGTGGTGTGTGCCTGTATGTGAGGAGTGATCTGAAGACAAGTGTGAAAGAGGCAATTGTGCGTGAGGATGTAAAACCTTATGGGCGGAAGTTCAAAGGGATATAAACACTAAAACAATAATACTTGGTGTAATCTATAGACCCCCTAACATCACAGAGGAGATAGAAACACAACTGTATAACCAAATAGAGCGGCTGCACAGGCTGGAACAGTGGTCATAATGGGAGATTTTAACTTCCCAGACATTGACTGGGGTCATAGTTCTGCCTCAACCGCAAAGGAGCTCCCACTAGGGGTGATGCTCTGTGGGATCTGGTATTTTCTAATGATGCAGAGCTTTTTGGAAATGTTACTGTTCGAGAAACACTAGGTAATAGTGACCACAATATAATTATATTCCCCCTAAACTATAAGAAGCAAACTCTGTCAGGCAGAGCAAAGACACTGTTTTTAAAAAAAGGCTAATTTCCCTGGGTTGAGGGCAGCATTTCAGGGCATAGACTGGAAGCAGCTACTGTCACATAATACCACTGAGGATAATTGGGAGAGCTTCAAATCCACATTGAGTAATTGCACAAAAAAATGTATTCCTTTAGGTAACATAGTAACATAGTACATAAGGCCGAAAAAATACATTTGTCGATCCAGTTCGGCCTGTCATCCTGCAAGTTGATCCAGAGGAAGGCAAAAAAAAACTGAGGTAGAAGCCAAATTTTCCCCACTTTAGGGGAATAAAAAATGCCTTCCCGACCTTCAGGCAACAAGTATAAATGGCTAAAATTAAGCCCCCATGGCTTACAGCTACTGTAAAAAGGGCAATAAAAGACAAAAAGAGGGCATTCAAAAAATACAAATCTGAGGGCTCAGCTGTAGCCTTTGAAGACTACAAAAGGCTTAATAAAATCTGTAAAAAGGAGATAAAATTAGCAAAAATACAAAACAAACAGCAGGTGGCAAAAGAGAGCAAAACTAATCCCCAAAAATTATTTAAATATATAAATGCTAAAAAAAACAAGGTCTGAGCAGGTAGGTCCCCTAAATAATGGTAAAAGGGGGGGGGGGGAATTTGTCACTGAAGATAAGGAAAAGGCAGAGTTACTAAATGGTTTAAAGAGCTCAGTTCAGTCATTGCTGTGCCCTTGTTTATAATTTTTAAAGATTCTCTAGGTACTGGTACAGGGCCAAGTGATTGGCTCAAAGCAAACGTGGTGCCCACATTCAAAAAAGGATCAAGATCCTTTACAGGAAATTATAGACCAGGTAGTTTAACTTCTGTTATGGGAAAATGTTTGAAGGACTCTTAAGGGACTATATACAGGAGTATGTGACTGTAAATAATATTATAAGTGATAACCAACATGGGTTTACCAATGACAGAAGTTGTCAGACTAATCTTGATTTGTTTTTATGAGGAGGTGAGTAGCCTGGACAGAGGGGCGGCTGTGGATGTAGTGAGGTGAGTAGAAGCCTGGACAGAGGAGCGGTCTATAGGCTTGGAAAGTATACCATAGTTTTCGCCCTATAAGATACACCAGCCCATAAGACACACCTAGGTTTTAGAGGAGGACAATAAGAAAAAAAATCTTTTTCATTACACCTCTGGTCAGTGTATGTTAATCAGACCTTAGCTGACAGCTCCAATAAGACCCCCAATGTTAATAAGACCTCAGATCAGACCCCCAATCAGACCTCAGCTCAGACCCCAATGTGAATAGCCCCAATCAGACATCAGATAAAAGCCCCATGAATCTCATCTGCCCCCCATTTGCCTCTCACCAGCCCCCAGCAGCCTTATATCAGCCCCAATTGCCTCTCACCAGCCCCTAGCAGCCTCTCTTCAGCCCCCATTACCTCTCATTAGCCCCCAGCAGCCTCTCTTAAGCCCCCATTGCCTATCACCAGCCCCCATAAGCGTTATATCAGCCCCTATTGCCTATCATTAGCCCCTAGCAGCATTATAAGAGCCCAAATGTCTGTCACCAGCCCCCAGCAGCATTATAAGAGCCCCATTTCCTCTCACCAGCCCCCAGCCATGTTATATTAGCCCTCATCAGCCTCATATTGACTAAAATAAAAAAGCACTTACCTCTCCTGCTCCTGGATGCTTCCGCTCCTCTCCTCCAGCGCAATCCTCTTTATCATGTTGCCGACAGCCGAGGACCAGGAAGCGGTGAGTGCAGAGCCTTCACTGGTTCCACTGGTTCCTGGTCCTCCGGTACTAATGAGCGCTTCCATTAGTATTTGCCCCATAAGACGCAGGGGCATTTCCCCCCCACTTTGAGGGGGGGATGCGTCTTATGGGGCGAAAAGTACGGTAGTTTGTAATTGGATTGAAAACTGGCTGAAGGGCCGTATCCAGAGAGTTGTGGTCAATGATTCCTATTCAGAATGGTCCCAGGTTATAAGTGGTGACCCAAAGGATCAGTACTGGGCTCTCTATTATTTAATTTATTTATTAAAGAGGTTGACCACTATATCAGTACTTTGCACAACATGGTTGGAGGCAGGGTAAAAATGAGATCCCGACTATACTTTATTTTAAAAAATCTGTCTGGTAATCTTTTTATAGTAAGCCACGCCCCCTGAGCCCCGCTCTGCCATGCAGCCAGTTCATCCATGGCTGCAAGCGACATGGAGGAGTTTTAGAGAAAGCTTGTCCATGCCTTTATTTTAACTGCACATGTGCTGCTTTCCCTAATCTGCCTAAGAGCAGTGCATGCCCAATCTGCCCCGGCGATCGCTCTGACTCTGGCTAGTCTGTACAAACTAGTCAATCCCCCGTGACTGTGGGGATCAGAACCTTCTAAAATGTGTGTATATATAATATCCCCCCCCGTGGGCTCCACCCCGATCTGTTTCAGGACGGCCAAGCGGTTAGCAGAGTGTAAGCTATAATATACAGCTCACACTCTGATTGAAACGGCCGACATCGGTGTTGGCACCATTGTCGGCCGTTTAACCCCTTCCATGCTGTGGTCCATAAGGACCGCTGTAGGGAAGGGGTTAAGAGATGGAGGGAGCTCCCTCCCTTTCCTATCGGGCTGCTGATGTGCTGTGGCAGTGGGCCCGATGCTTGATGGGTTAACAGAGGGAGTGAGCTCCCTCCCTGATTGGGTGCTGCGTTGCTGTGGTAGAGTCCCGATGGTTACCATGGCAAACGGACACCTTCACAGGCATCCGGCTTGCCTTGGTATAGCTGATCAGGCTTACTGTGAGTGACAATGCAGTGCAGTCTACTATACAGCGTACTGCAGTATATTGTAAACCATCAGACCCACTGTATCTTCAAGAACCAAGTGGGGAGCTTGATTTTTTTTCACCTCGCCAGTGGCTGCTCATGAACGACGCATGCAGACTTCTGCGGCCATTTGATGAGATCACCAAACTGGTCAGTCGCAGTCAGTGCGCCATCAGTGACATCGTAGCTTACGCCTTCTTTCTGGAGCGTGCATTGCGTCATGTCATTGATCAAGCCATCGAGCCCCTACATGAGACAAGCGCCCAAAAAATGGAAAAAATATGGCCTTCAGAAAATGGAGACACAAAAACATGTTTTTTTTCTAAAATGCTTTTTATTGTGTAAAGCCAAAATAAATAAAACAAATTATAAATTTGGTATCGCTGCGTCTGTAACGACTTGCTATTTAAAAATATCACACACTTTTCCGCCAAAATGTAAATGCCGTAAAAAAATAAAATAAAAAATGTTCCAAAACAACCAATTGTCTTGGTCTATTTGCCCAATACAGTGTAATATTGAGTGATCAAAAAATATTATGTACCCAAAACAGGGACCAATGGAAAAGTCAACTCTTCCTGTGCCAGAACAGCCATTTTTGGTTACCTTGCCTAACAAAAAGCATAATATAAAGCGATCAAAAAGTCATATGTACCCCCAAAATAGTGCCAATAAAACCATCATCTCATCCTTCAAAAAATTAGCCCCTAGATAAGACAATCACCCAAAAAAAATAATAATTATGTATTTCGGAAAAAGAATACACTAAAATATGACATTTTTTTCCAAAATGCTTTTATTGTGTAAAACTGATTATCTTTTTTTAAAAGTCGACATATTAGATATCGCTGCATCTGTAACAACCTGCTCTATAAAAATATCACATGGTCTAGCCATAAAAACTGTGCCAAAACAACCAATTTTTAGGCCACTTTGACCCATAAAGAGTAATATTGAATGATCCAAAAATCATATGTACCCAAAAATGGTACCAATAAAAACATCAACTCTTCCCGCAAAAGATGATTGCCATAGGTTCCCAACCACTGTCCTAGGTGATGTAACACTGGGAGAGTCATATATAGAGAAGGATTTGGGTGTCCTTGTAAATGGTAGATAAAATTACAGCATACAATGTCAATCAGCTGTTTCTAAGGCCACCAGGATATTGTCATGCATTAGACAAGGCATGGACTCGCGGGGCAGGGATGTAATATTACCACTTTACAAAGCGTTGGTGCGGCCTCATCTGGAATACGCAGTCCAGTTCTGGGCACCAGTCCATAGAAAAGGATGCACTGAAGCTAGAAAGAGTACAGAGGAGAGCGACTAAACTGATAAGGGGCTGGAGGGTCTTAGTTCCAAAGAAAGATTAAAATAATTAAACTTATTTAGTCTTGAGAAGAGACGTCTAAGGGGGGACATGATTAACCTATACAAGTATATAAATGGGCCATACAAAAAATAATTACTGTTCCATGTAAAATGCTCTCAAAAGACAAGGAGTCACTGACTCCGACTGGAGAACAAAAAGTTTAGTCTCCAGAAGAGTCAAAGCTTCTTTACTGTACTGTGAATCTGTGGAATGGACTTCCTCAGGACGTGGTCACAGCAGGAACAAGGGACGGGTTTAAAATGGGTTCAGAAAAATTCTTAAAAGTAAACAACATTAATGCTTATGGAAATGTGTATAAATCTGAGTCTTAAATCCTTCTGGGATTCGCGTCCCCACCTATCCCTCGGTTGAACGTGATGGACTTATGTCTCTTTTCAACCATATTGACTATGTAACTATGTAACATACATGATAGGGTTAGATACAGTCGCCGCACAGAATTTAGTATCTTAGAAGATTAGCTTAGCAACAGCATTTCATTATCATTCAAGCAGGGCTGCACCAAGCCTTTCTGCTCCCTGAGGTGAAAACTGAAACTGCCCCCCCCCCCCCCACACACGAATGCCAATTTCTTAATCTAACTCCTTTGCAATCAATGAAAGCGCTCATTGCCCATGGCCCTGACCACCTCACCTGGCCTCATTGGTGGTGTACCCCTGAATTTAAGGTAGGCATACATACAGAAACTCAGCAGACAGTATCATACACAATAGGCTAAGATACATCAGCTATGAAAACAGTAACTTAGAGAATAGGTGTAGATTCAGACACTTCATAGTAGTTCAACATCATACAGGTTAGGTGTGGGTTAGAGATGAAACCTCTTAAAATTTGTTTTTGTTTGTTTGGCCAAATAAAAAAAATAAAAAAATGATTCTGGTCTCAATCAAGTATGGTTCAGTTGCCCTGAAAATCGGTATATAACACTCTAAGGGCTCATTTAGATGATCGTATCTGATTTGCAGTCCGCAAATTGCTGATATGCAGAACACAAATGCTGGCCGCGTGCGATACACATTTTGGCAGAAATACCTATTCTTGGAACAAAAGTACATAGCGCGCTGTCCGCATCTTTTGCAGCCCCATTGAAATGAATGGGTCCCCATCGGTTCTGCAAAATTGCAGAACGAATGCCGACACAAATATACGGTCAGCTGAATGAGCCCTAAGGAGTCATCATTTTTTTCTCAAATACCAGAGAAAAATGTAAGTCTTAAAAGACAAGAAAGAGAGAGACATCCACACATAATACCTTTTTGAATGAGACATGCAAACTACTTCCAAGAGTACTGGATATCTAAAAAGACAATTGCCCTGGTTAGCTGAATGGCTTTGGGGTTGCTTTTTCTCATTAGGGAGACCACGTAGTGTGCACGAGGATTACAGTTTTCTCTCTCTCAGCAGCTAAGAAAGCAGTTTCTTAGAGAAAAGGTTTTGATACAGCAGGTCAGCATCATACAGGGTAGGCTTAGACACAGCAGCTCAGCAGAGAGTAAGCTACATGATATGTTGAGATAGAGAAGCTCAGTGGACAGTACCAAACAATCAAGCTTAGATACATCAGCTGAGCAGATGGTATAGTACATGGTGTAGCTACTTTGGCCTGATGATGGCAAGACATAGTCATGTCCCTTACTTAATCCTGGTAATACATGTTTATATACATTGATAGCCTGCATACAGCCCATACACTGCCTCGGATCATGTAGACTGTAGTCCATAGAGATATCTGAGTACTACAGGACAATAAATATTTTTTATACCTCTTAATTTCCTAGTCTGTTACTCATTGCAACCGACTCAATTACAGGGACATGAAACACACATTTTCAGGCGCTCGCAGTGCTGCTGCTTAGTCAGTTATTCCTGAGTGACTTGCTGAGGCTACAGAAAGGGTTGTAGGCAATTACAAAGTTGGTATTATGACCCTATAGCTGCCAGGGTTTCCTTAAGCCAAGTGCTTCTCGAGATAAGGATGGGAAGCACTTAGAAAATGTCTTAATGGAACTCAAACTTAATAGTGAAAGACATTGCAATTAATGGAGTCAGATCTCTTGAATATTTGCACAGCTAAGTAACCAGTCTCGGAGGTAATGTGTCTTCTTCCCCCTCCTGGTGACGGGTCTGGATACGGCCTGTGCACAACACACATGTTCTGAACTGCTCTCATTCATGGTGACCTGATTATCCCATCCCCTGGGCACTTGGTGAAGTAAACATTGTATTGTGGGTATACAACCTGTCACATAGTTCTGTTTATGTTAATACAATGTATCAAGTGCAACTGTTGCCAGTAACGAAGAGCAAACATGAGACAAGACGTCCCTGGGGCAGGTTAATTCACTGCAACATTTTTATTTATTTAGCTTTCTTATTTGATTCATATTTTCATTTTATTTCAATAATCATGACGATTTTTATTTTAAGTTTTAGGCTAATTTCACACAGTCTTAAAATTGATCTCTGAAATATGGCCACCAGATCTGAATCCCTCTTCCCCTGTGGCTCTAACAAGATTAACTCAAATCCCCACAGAATTTGACGTAGTCATTTAGATTTGTTTTTTTAGGAGCACAAGGGTTTACATTGTATGGCCATCGTATGAATGAAAAAATGTAAATATATTATAGATAGTGATGGACGAACATCGGCCGGGACGTTTCGCGAATGCGCATTCGCAATCAAATGTCCGCGAACCGCGCATTCGCGGCGGCCCTATTCACTTTAATGGCAGGCGAACCTGAAAAACCTTCAGGTCATATTTGCAGCCACCAAATACTTACTAGAAGTGCACAAATAGTCCCACAACATGGACAGTGACATACCAGAGGGGGATCAATAGCAAAAATTCCAACAAAAAATATGTTTTTTAATCAGGGGCCATTTGTATGCGTCTTAAAGGTAAACTCTCAAAAATGAGGAGCCTAGAAATTTTTTATTTTAGGCCATAGGAGCCCAAAAATTAGGCATTCTCCTGACATAAAAGGCATTTTATGCCGCTGTATATACATAAGACAAGGGCCATTCTTTGTTCTGGGTGGTGGCGGATATGTGTGGGCTGGCATGAGGAAATATAATTACACGTGGTCATCACAGGTGTTGAATTCCTCCGAGATCCATGCCTCATTCATTTTTAGAAATGTGAGGTAGTCCACACTGTCGTGAGCTAGGCGAGCCTGCCTCTTCCTCTGCCTGTCATTTTCAAAATGACCCTGTGCCAAAGTCCCTAGAGAAAAGCAGTATTTGTGGAAGCAAGTATATAGAACCCCTTAATCAGTATTTTGTGGAAGCAGGTATATTGCACCCCTTAATCAGCATTTTGTAGAAGCCGGTGTTTCGCAGGCCTCAATCTGTATTTTGTGGAAGCAGGTATATCGAACCCCTCAATCAGAATTTTGTAGAAGCAGGTATATTACACCCCTCAATCAGTTTTTTCTGGGGCAACAGGTATATCACACCCGCTGCAAATAGTTGTTCCAATAATGCTTGTCGCTCTGTATAGCTGCGGTATCGCATCAGAACCGCAAACAACTGCTGCACAATGCAAATGTTCTATAATATACTTTCTATGTTAGACAGTATATTATAAGTATATTACACCCCTCATTATGTCACACCTATCGACAGTACACCTGTACCAGTCCTTAAAATGACTTTTGTGGCCCTATTAGCGTTTGGTGTCCCTAACAGTCTGTCCCTGCTCCACACAGCAACCTCTCCCTACACTGGCAAAACAGTGAATGTAAAATGGCGGCCAGATCGGGTTTATTTATAAGGTAGGGGGTGTGTCCATGTGCTGAAACATCTCAATTGGCTGTCCTGTACCACCTGATGGATGTGTCATGGGTCAAAGTTCGTCGCAATGCAAAAGAATATGGCGCATGCGAACATCGCCATATGGTTGCATGTTTGGCGAATCGTGAACGAGCAAAGTTCGCCGTGAAACGACCGCCGGGCAAATTGCAAGGCCATCTCTAATTATAGACAGGTGAAAACATGTCCTCATGTAAAGAAAACATAACATTTATAAATAAGTACACGATTTCAAAATATTGCTTGATGTCAGTTAACAGAAATGAGAAGAAAACTTTTTTCTACGCTTATTTTGTCTAACGGGGGCGTTGCCATTACACCTAGAGGCTTGGCTCTTTCTGCAAACGCTAAGCCCTCTGCACTTTGATTGACAGGTCCAGGCAGTGAAACGTCATCAAACCTGGCCCTGACTTCTCCAAAGTGCAGAGAGCTCAGAACCTCTAGGTGTAACGGCAACGCCCCCTTTGCTCCTAAAGACTCAGTTGCATATATAATAAAACATCATTTTTCTCAGCAATGCGGGCAGATATGAACATGGGACCAATGCAGGTGTCTTCAGCTGCCAAGTGCACATGTAACAGATCAGCCCGTGTCATAGGAACAGATTTGCATTTTAAACACAAGCTAAATAAATGATGATATCTTAATACACAAAAAAACACTAGAGACTTGAAAACAAAGAGTTAAATCCAAGCTCGTTTATTTCATTTTATTTTTCTTAAATGTGAGAACATCACCGTATTAAAGCTGTTCACTTAAAATATTTCCCAGTGGTCTGAAAATCTTACTATGATGCATTCTTGGCAAGAGTCACTTCCTTTACTGTGCAGTTTGCCTTCAGGAGCGATGCCAATGAATGTTAATCCACAGTTTTATGAAGTCGCAGTGAACCAAGAACTGCAGAACGGAAATAAGCAACTTTTTATTGTCACACCCTGAAGTTCACAGTGTTATAGAGCAGCTGCAGCGTCCCCCATGAATCAGCCGTCCTCAGAGGGAAAATAAGACAATGCTTACCGAGAAAGCACACATTGTCTTCACTTGCGGTAGAAGTAACAGCATGTGAAAGATTCTCTGAGTATAATTCTATGTTCCATAATACTAACCACAAGTACTATAGGGGAGCATGCACATGATGCAGATTATGTGCAGTTTTTCTGTTCAGATTTTCTTGCGAAAACAAAACTGCAATACAGTTCCATCATGAGATCACAAATCTGGACTGTGTGAAGCCACCCGAATACTACCTCCTATCTGCACAAATATAACTACTATAACAATACCTCCTATGTAGGAGAATATAACTACTATAATACTGCTCATATGTAGAAGAATATAACTACTATAATACTGCTCCTATGTAGAAGAATATAACTACTATAATACTGCTCCTATGTACAAGAATATAACTACTATAATACTGCCTCCTATGTACAAGAATATAACTACTATAATACTGCCTCCTATGTAGAAGAATATAACTACTATAATACTGCCCCTATGTACAAGAATATAACTACCATAATACTGCTCCTATGTACAAGAATATAACTACTATAATACTGCTCCTATGTACAAGAATATAACTACTATAATACTGCTCCTATGTACAAGAATATAACTACTATAATACTGCCTCCTATGTACAAGAATATAACTACTATAATACTGCCTCCTATGTACAAGAATATAACTACTATAATACTGCTCCTATGTACAAGAATATAACTACTATAATACTGCTCCTATGTACAAGAATATAACTACTATAATACTGCTCCTATGTACAAGAATATAACTACTATAATACTGCCTCCTATGCACAAGAATATAACTACTATAATACTGCCTCCTATGAGAGGTAGGTGTAGAAGAATATAATTACTATAATACTGCTCTTATGTACAAGAATATAACTACTATAATGCTGCTTCTATGTACAAGAATATAACTACTATAATACTGCTCCTATATACAAGAATATAACTACTATAATACTGCTCCTATGTACAAGAATATAACTACTATAATACTGCCTCCTATGTACAAGAATATAACTACTATAAGACTGCCTCCTATGTACAAGAAAATAACTACTATAATACTGCCTCCTATGTACAAGAGTATAGCTACTATAATACTGCTCCTATGTACAAGAATATAACTACTATAATACTGCTCCTATATACAAGAATATAACTACTATAATACTGCTCCTATGTACAAGAATATAACTACTATAATACTGCCTCCTATGTACAAGAATATAACTACTATAATACTGCTCCTATGTACAAGAAAATAACTACTATAATGCTGCCTCCTATGTACAAGAGTATAACTACTATAATACTGCTCCTATGTACAAGAATATAACCACTATAATACTGCTCCTATGTACAAGAATATAACTACTATAATACTGTCTCCTATGTACAAGAGTATAACTACTTTAATACTGCTCCTATGTACAAGAGTATAACTACTTTAATACTGCTCCTATGTACAAGAGTATAACTACTATAATACTGCTCCTATGTACAAGAATATAACTACTATAATACTGCTCCTATGTACTAGAATATAACTACTATAATACTGCCTCCTATGTACAAGAATATAACTACTATAATACTGTTCCTATGTACAAGAATATAACTACTATAATACTGCTCCTATGTACTAGAATATAACTGCTATAATACTGCTCCTATGTACAAGAATATAACTACTGTAATACTGCTCCTATGTACAAGAATATAACTACTATAATACTGCCTCCTATGTACAAGAATATAACTACTATAATACTGCTCCTATGTACAAGAATATAACTACTATAATACTGCCTCCTATGTACATGAATATAACAACTATAATACTGCTCCTATGTACAAGAATATAACTACTATAATACTGCTCCTATGTACAAAAATATACCTACTATAATACTGCCTCCTATGTACAAGAATATAACTACTATAATACTGCTCCTATGTACAAGAATATAACTACTATAATACTGCCTCCTATGTACAAGAATATAACTACTATAATACTGCTCCTATGTACAATAATATAACTACTATAATACTGCCTCCTATGTACAAGAATATAACTACTATAATACTGCTCCTATGTACAAAAATATACCTACTATAATACTGCCTCCTATGTGTGAGGACGTGTGTGAGTAGCTCTCCTGAGCCTGTGGATGTCTGTCCAGAGCCCAGGGTGTGGCCAGCCCGGGCGGGGAACTTCCCTCAGCAAGGCCCAGGCTTCCAGGCCTACACTGGGAGAAAACTCCCAAACCATTTCTAAAGTGGATACTAATCCCAAAGTTTCCAGTCAGCAGCAGAATGAAGGGAATATTGTTGTTCTGAAGAAAGAAGAAGAGAGGAAAGTGAGTGCAGTGAAGATGCAAGCGGATCCCAAGTCCAGCCAGCAAGGTGCAGGGGTGATGAGCACAGGCCGTGCAGCAGGTGAGCAGCTCCCCTCTCCTGCACACAGACAGAGACGGACATCACTGGAGAAACAAACACTGCAAGAAAACCTGAAACAGCAAGTTGTGGCTTCCAGCATGGCCTGTCAGGGCCGCACCAGATCTGCAGCAATGCCTCTACAGGTAACCAGGAATGCCATGTCTGCAAACACTGCAAAGTGTGAACAGGCCTCAGCATATGCAACCGCAAGTACTAGCAGTAAAGCTGGGAAGGAAAAGCTGCAGGAGACCGGTGACTCCACGCAGCCTGGACCCCTGCCCCGACCAGGACAGCAGGTGGAGGAGACCACGCGAGCACCTGAGCTGCAGATGGCGGAGGAGATCCCGGCACTGGTAAGGAGAATGGGGGAGTTAAAGCATCACAAACAACTGCTACAGATGCAGATAGACTGTATATATAACCTGAAAACTGCACACCCCGATAGTAAGACATTGTACGATACCAAGCTGCACTCACTGGGCATAGAGCTGGCACAGGTGGTGAAGGAGATGGACTGTGTCCTGGAGAGGATGGGGCCCCTGGCCGAGTCCTACGGGAACCAGGAACGCTTCTCACAGCAGAGACAGAACAGTGACTCTGGATCCCGCTCCTCTAGAGCACAATCAGGGTCCGTGTCCCCAGATGAGCCCCGGCGAGTGACACAACCAATACTGAAGCCTGCAAGTTTCTCTTTCCAGAAGGGAGGTGGGCAAGAGCAGCAGCAAGAACCTTCAGCTGTCCCTGAGCAACATCCTGGATATGTGGCACCACAAGTCCCAGCAGAGCCAGCCCAACAGCAGGACAGTGGACATGTATCCATGGGTCAGGGTGATGCAGTGACGCAGGAGAGCTCTGTTACTGGGGCACAGACCGGGGACATTGATATTGTACCTGAGGGGTTGGGGGCTGGGGATACTGTACAGTCTGTGTGGGATATAGAGGTGGATGGTGGTCAGGAGGGTGTACGGAATGATGTTTGTAATTTCCCCCCCTTAACACAACCCACGTCGGATGAGACTGTCCTCTCTAGTGCAGACGCGCGGCCCAATACTCAAGGTAGTGAGCCCCGTCAGGATCCTCCCAGAAATGCCTGGAGCCGCGGCGCTCCATCCTTCACCTCCAGTGCAGGCTATACGGGCCAGGCATTTAAGAGGAGGAACGTGGTAAGGTTTAAGCACCGAGGCACCAAAGAAGACCTCCCCGATAGGAGGTTTGTGGTGAGGGAACTCCTGTGCCACCAGATGGGGTTTGTTCCAGAGGACATCCTGGCGGTGATAAATCTACCAGACAGGCAGGGCTATGATGTCAGCTTTAAGCTTATGTCTAGTCTGGATAGGTTCTGGGCAAACTTTGCCAGGGTTAGAGACACCGAGGGCTGGAATAAGTTCATTTTCATTCCCATTTCCAAGCCAGACACTGTTATTGTGAATGTCATCTTCTGGAATGAATCTGTTCCTCCCCAGGACATTGTGGTGTGGCTCCGGAGGCACTGTGACCTCGTGTCCGATCTCACTAAGAACAGGGACGATGATGGTGTCTGGACTGGAGGGTGGAAGGTGCTGGTGAAGCTGCGCCAGCACAATAACATCACCTTACATCTCCCTAACTCCTTCTTTATCGGTAGAGAGAAAGGCGTCTGCTTCTATCCTGGGCAACCTAGAAAGTGCTTCAAGTGTGGCAAAGTCGGTCATGTGGCAAATGTGTGCACAGTGGTCAAGTGCAACCTGTGCGGTGAGCTCGGCCATCTGAGTGCCACATGTAAGAACGTTAGGTGCAATCTCTGCGGGCAGATTGGCCACTCACATAAGGATTGCCCAGATGCCTGGCATAACGTATGCAGGGAGCTTCCAGATGAGGAGTTAGCGGAGGCCGCAGACGCTATAGAGGAGGAGGCTTTGATGTCAGGGACCATACTGACGAGGCACGAGGTACAACAGGGGTCAGGTGAGACAACACCCGAACCTCAGCCTTCAGAGAGCACACAGGGCACCATGGAGGTGGTCACTCAGGACCAGTCTCAGGCAGCCGCCTCTGTATCACCGTCTGTATATGAAGAGGCCAAGAGGAACAAAAGGAGGAAAAAAGATAAGTCTTCCCGTAAGTCTGAGGAGGAACATAACCTGGGCCAAAACACCAGGAAAAAAGTCAGTACCGGTGCAGGCGTCATGGTCCTATCAAACAGATATGAGGCGTTATCAGAGTCTGATGAGGATTATGAGGAAGAGCAACAGAGAATAGATAATGAGTGTGAGGCAGACACAGGGGACCCCCCAACAAAGAAGAAGCCCCCTCCTGTAGAAGCCCTTGTAGAGTCAGATATGGAGACCGGTGGTAGGCAGGAAGCCTCTGATCCTGACCTATGTTGATGGGAGTCACTTATCTGCTCTTTCTATGTTGTCTTGTGATGGCTGGGTTTTTTCTAAAAGTTGCTTCGAGCAATGTGAACAGCATCAAAGTAAGAAGGACCAGACACGCTGTATACGATCACCTCAGATACCTGGATGCAGATGTCATCTTTCTGCAGGAGACACGTTTGAACACCTTGGGGCATCTACGTGAGGCTGAGAGTGAATGGCGGTCTGGTCCTTCTTGCTGGTCGCTGGCTGTGGAGCCTTATGCCGGGGTGGCCATATTGTTTAACACAAATGACGTGACTGTGCACAGGTTAACGGAGGTAGCTATGGGAAGGTGCCTGGTGCTGGAAGTGACCATCCATGGTAGACGGCTCCGCTTTATTAACATCTACGGCCCACAGACAGTGGCTGAGAGAATCCAGCTGTTTAATGATGTGAAGCAGTATCTTTTCACCTCTATACCTGTAGTAATGGCGGGGGACTTTAATGTCACTTTGTCATCAGGTGACCGGTCCTCGGGCAGGGCGGTGGTCAGAGACTCCAGAGTCTTAAGTAATATAATATCGCAGGCTGGCCTAAGTGATGTCTTCACATGGGGTGGCAGGAAGCCAAACTTCACATATTCTTGTGCTGACAGAAGCAGTAGAATTGACATGGCGTTTGTGAACCCCACAGAGACTGTTAGCGGGATAAGTGAGAAGGTCGTCCCCTACTCTGACCACCTGGCTTTGTTTTTTTGCTTGGGAGCCACTAGACGCTCTGATATTGGTAGAGGGCTATGGAGGCTTAATTCTAGCCTCCTGGATGATGTCTATGTCCAGGATTGTGTCCACTCTCTTTTCCAGGTTCAGCTTCAGAGAGTGGACTTTTATAACAACGTGGCCGACTGGTGGGAGGATGTCAAGGTGGAGATCAGATCCCTCTTACAGGGACTGTCAATTAAAAGAGGGAAGAGTAAGTATAGCCAGTATCTCAGGCTGCGGAAAGAATTGGAGTCACTGTATTCGGCGGGTGGGGATGAAAAACAAAAGATCGACCGACTGAAATCTGAGATAAGTCAGTATCAGTACAGCAGGTACACCTCCCTGGTTCTGGAACGGGATTATGGGACCTTAGGGGCTCCTGATCCCTTTGAGAATTGCAGGGAACGTGTGGCTAATAGATCGGTGGCAGGTCTCACTGACTCCCAGGGTGTTTTGCAGGAATCTCGGGAGGGTATCCTGGGGGTGGTGAGATCTTACTATGCTGGCTTATTTCAGAAGAAGGTTTTGGATAAAGAGAAGATGACTCAATTCTTGGAGGCAACTCCAGGTCCTGATACTAATGATGTGGACTTTTCTCCTTTGACAGCAGAATTAACGGTGGAGGAAGTTAAAGTGGCCATTGATCAGTTACATCTGAAGAAGGCACCAGGTCCAGATGGTATAACAGCAGAATTCTATAAGAAGTTCGTAGACCACTTGGCCCCAATCCTCGTGGACGTGTACAAAAATTGTCTAGAAAATCACCTGATGCCTCCGTCCATGAGGGTGTCCTCGCTAATTCTGCTGTCTAAAGGTAAGGAGCCTAGTGACATCAAGAACTGGAGGCCGATTGCCCTCTTGAATGTTGACAGGAAGATTCTGGCAAAAATCATGTTCTCTAGGTTAGTCTGTTTGTCCCGGGCACTGTTGGCAGGCTGTCAGTTTGGCACAGTAAAAGGGCGGAACATCTCTGGAGCAGTCATCTCGATAAGGGAGATGTTTGAGAGATGTAAAGCTCTGAGGTGTGGGAGATATGTTGTAGGTCTGGACCAGGCTAAAGCTTTTGACAGAGTGGATCACGAGTATCTATGGGCCACTTTGTCAAAGTACGGTATTCCAGGACAATTTGTAGATTGGCTGAAAACTTTATATTGTGAGGCGAAGAGCTTTCCTCTAATCAATGGTTGGCAAGGGGACACTTTTGAAGTAGAGGCAGGGGTGAGACAGGGTTGCCCTTTGAGTCCACTGCTGTATGTGTTTGCCTTGGACCCGTTCCTGAGGTCACTGCAGGAGTGCGATTTTCAGGGGGTGCCGGTCCCCCACTGCTTGCCTTTGAAAGTAGTTGCCTATGCGGATGATGTGACTGTGGTGATATCTGAGCCTCGTGAGGTGCAGATGTTGTCTGCAGCCATCAGAAGCTACTCGGAGGCCTCGGGGTCTCTAGTCAACCTTGAGAAGAGTCAAGCTCTCTGGACTTTAAGTACTGATCCAGACTTTGATCTGCCACAATTTGCAAAGGCCTCCACCTATATTAAAATCCTTGGGGTCAAATTTGGGAGGGAAGATAATGCCAAACTAAATTGGGAAGAAAAGTTGGATTCCGGAGATGCAAAGGTTCAGCGATGGAAGAACTGGAGGCTGACCTATAGAGAAAGGGTTACTATGTTGAAGACTTACCTGGTCCCCGTCTTCTTGTACGTCTCTGTTGTCTTTCCTTTGCCAGAACCTTTCTCGGCTAGGCTCTTTAGCCTGTTCTTCCAACTTTTGTGGGGGAACAGGTTGAACCCAATAAAAAGAGGGATCACCTACCTACAGAGGAGAGAGGGTGGGCTGGATATGTTAAATCCAAGGGTGTTCTTTGACTCCATGTTTCTGAAAGTTAATTTTGGTTGCCTGGACTCAAACAGCAGCTCCCTGTGGGCGAACAGTGTCAGGGACTGGATATTGCCTTTTGCAGAGTCTTGGGTGCGAGGCGGCAGTCTCAAGAGGGGTCGGTTTACTCGTGGCTTCCTCCCCCAGTACCTGGAATATGGTCTAAAGTGTGTGAAGAAATGGGGAATAGACAAGGTGTATCTGGAGACTAAGACCAGGAAGGATCTCTATATAAAGATCTGTAGGGCCTTCTATAACTTGCAGCCAGCACTGAGAGACTGTACAACGGCCACCTTGCAGAAAAGTCTTAGGTTCCTCAACGGACCAAGGCTTCCTGCAAAGTTGTTTGACATTGCCTGGCTGTCATTCCATGGGAAGCTTTTTGTCAGAGGCAATTTAAAGTTCCTGAGTGTTCTAGATCGCATGTGTCCCTTGGGCTGTCAGCAGGAGGAGACTATGGAACATTTTATAACCGAGTGCTGGGGAGGGCGACAGGTATGGCAGGAGATAGCCAGCAAGCTCAAAATCCCAAGGCTGCAGTCTCTGACCTACCCAGACATTGTATATGGTGTGACATCACAGGTAGCTGACATTGACCGGGGGACCTTGCATTTGATTATAACCATCGTTAAATACTATCACTGGCAGACAAGAACAAGAGTGTCCATCCACAGTGAGCCCTTCAACCATGAGAAAGCCGTAAACCTCATCCTGTCGGAGCTAAGGTGGGTCAGATCTATAGAAGTTAGGAGAAAGGGCGGGAATGAAAAATTATGGAAGAATGTATATTTGGAGTAATTTCTGGTTCATGTATCCTGGAATTATGTTTATTTATTCATCTTTTCTCCCATTTATTTGCAATGGACTCTTAAGTTAAAGTTATTATAAACCTATTATTTTGATGATATGTATGATTTCAGTTCAATAATTGTTTGTTCATTCTCATTTCGGAATGTACTATTGTATTTTTGCTTGTTTTATACTAATAAAAATTGCCTCCTATGTACAAGAATATAACTACTATAATACTGCTCCTATGTACCAGAATATAACTACTATAATACTGCCTCCTATGTACAAGAATATAACTACTATAATACTGCCTCCTATGTACAATAATATAACTACTATAATACTGCTCCTATGTACAAGAATATAACTACTATAATACTGCCTCCTATGTACAAGAATATAACTACTATAATACTGCTCCTATATACAAGAATATAACTACTATAATACTGCTCCTATGTACAAGAATATAACTACTATAATACTGCCTCCTATGTACAAGAATATAACTACTATAATACTGCTCCTATGTACAAGAAAATAACTACTATAATACTGCCTCCTATGTACAAGAATATAACTACTATAATACTGCTCCTATATACAAGAATATAACTACTATAATACTGCTCCTATGTACAAGAATATAACTACTATAATACTGCCTCCTATGTACAAGAATATAACTACTATAATACTGCTCCTATGTACAAGAAAATAACTACTATAATGCTGCCTCCTATGTACAAGAGTATAACTACTATAATACTGCTCCTATGTACAAGAATATAACCACTATAATACTGCTCCTATGTACAAGAATATAACTACTATAATACTGCTCCTATGTACAAGAATATAACTACTATAATACTGCTCCTATGTACAAGAATATAACTACTATAATACTGCTCCTATGTACTAGAATATAACTACTATAATACTGCCTCCTATGTACAAGAATATAACTACTATAATACTGTTCCTATGTACCAGAATAGAACTACTATAATACTGCTCCTATGTACAAGAATATAACTACTATAATACTGCTTTATTTGTACATTTTTCATATGAGTCAACATCAAGTTAGTTTGTAATTTTTTCCCTGTTTTAGAATATATTTTGATATTTTTCTTACATGTCATGTATTCGTTGCGTCTCGGAGGTGGGTGTCGCTCTCTTCCGAGCGTCTCTTAGACAGGGCAGTGTTACTTGTCTCGCTTCCTTCTTGGCATGTTTTAATTTTACAATTAAGTTGTGTGATTCCCTGCGTCTTTCCCTTCAACCTGCCACCCGCTCCACACTCTGCCGTGTCCTAATTATAGTAATCCATTTACATTCAGGTAAATTGCATAATCTATGGTAATTTTTAATACGCGTCACCTGGACTTATATTTGTTTTGATGTGACAGATATACAATTTTTAGGTAGTCGTCAGAGTGGATGCCGTCACTTTAAAAGATTAAAGGAAAAAAATTAGATTAGCTTTGATTAAATGAGCCGCCTGTCAGGACGCGACTAATAAAGATTGTGATCTGTAAAGTATCTAAACAGTCTGTACGAATCGTCTCTGCTGTGGAGTTTTATTTCCACGTGTCAATTCGAGGGTCACAGGCGGCGCAGATGATTCTGAACTTGGCGGAGCGCGCTGTCACAACACTTTAATATCTAAATCATCGGGAAGTGAAGCCTCACGCATAAGGGCCGCACATGAACCCCCCGCAGTGCTGAGTTATTCTGCTGGAAAGACCACGGTGCACGCTTAATGTTCACGGCAGATCCTCCGGACCGCCGGACGCCCCATCCATGAGTGAGGTTGGGAAAGGGGGTGGTGACACACTTGCCGGTGTATTTTACAGCATTAGTGTTGTAGGTATTGGTCGCTGGTTGTATGTCCTGCCAAGCACGGGTTAGGAGACCCCTTTTCTGGATTGGACTGGTTTACCCACCAGTGAGGAGGAGATAGTGGTCCACCCACCATGGTGCATTTCCCCTTCTGCATTAAATTAATGAATCTAGGGCCCATTTTTATGTTCGAGCTTGGACCAGCCCCTATTCTCTGAATCAGTGTGGGGTCCTAGATGACATTTCGTGTGGATCTGAATACAGATTATGAAGACCCCTTTAATATTGGAGTTAAACATTGTAGTTACTGTATATCTGGCCACCCAATGCTTGTTAATGGGGCTCCCTCCACTTCATTCCCTTGAAAGAAGCCCGCTGCAATACCAGAAACAGCCTCGGGGGTGAACCCCCCCTTTTTCTTTAACGAAAGCCTCCGTGTTTTTTTTATTTTTTATCTCATGAATTAAAATCGTACGAGATGTAGAACACGACAACCTCATTTTAAAGAGGACCTTTTATCAGTTTAGCCCTAGTCTAATTATGGACTTACCTTATAGGGTGGCCCCCACTGATGCCATGGCACGCTTTTTATTTTTCAAAAGCCCCCCCCCCCCCGCGCTCGTCCGCTCTTGGCCTTGTTGATTTTGGCGCCCTATATTATAATGAGCTGACTCGGTTATACTAGGCGGAGACTCACAGTTTCGCTGGGGGGCGGTCCTCTTCTCCCTGGCTGTGAGCACATCCAATCAGAGCGCACCGCTCTCAACCTTCGCGTATTGACAACATGCTACAAATTGCATTGATTTGTAATCAGATCAGTGATATAAATATTTTCTATGCTTATTTTTTAAATGTCTGTACTGTTATTTTTATTGTTATTTATTTTTTAAATATTATGTTAATACTTCAATTATTTTATTTTTTTATAGTTTGTGTCTTTCACCCATTTTGAACTCATCAGCTCAAGTTTTGTCCCATATTTTTGCCTCGGTCGGGTCCTTTTGGTGTTTGCTCTTCGTTGCTTCTTAAGGTTAGGGACATGAAATTGCTTCTTTGTGAGTTCGGTGCCATGCAGGAGGCAGATTGTAGGATTCAGTGACGGCTTTAATAAAAAAATATAAAGTAAAAAAAATAACAGTAGAAAGAAGAAAACTGAAGGCAATTTTTTTTGTTTTTTAGAAGAGAAAGGCTTCAAGCGTTTGTGAGGAGGCATAACAAGGGCAGAGTACGCCGGGGAATTGTTGCATATTACTGGCCCCTTTTCTCTATTGACCGCTTCTTTGACTTGTCATCTGTCAAGTATAATGTGTTATGTCACTCCCTGGTGCTTGCCTGGAGACACACAGCCCTGACTGTAGGTAACAGTTTGCACTGTGTTTGGATGTTTTATGATTTTTTTTTCTGCACGCCTCCTTTACTGTTGACTGCTTACTTCTGAAGCATCTCTCCACAAGATTATAAGTGTACATTCACAAGCTGGAGATTTAGAGGGGAAGAATCAGGTATTAGGATAATGCAAAAACGTTACATTGTAATTTACATCTGTGCAACTGTTTCATTTCTGTTTTTGCTTCAAGGAATCTAAGATTTACAGTTTACAATAGTTTTGATTAAGAAAATATATCCTTAAACACAGCTATGTGTCTCCATGGTTACAGACCACAAATCAAAACCCGCGTAGTCATGCATTCAGGTGTTCCCTTGCTTTTTGCTAGACAACAGATCAAGCCAGTGGTCTTATACATCATTCTGAGCTACATTTACCATTCACTACTAAAACTCACAGATGGCACAGCTGAAGAGCTTAGAGAGCACCTGTCAGCAGGGCCAATCCTATTAAATTAGACATACTGCCTGGTAGGGTTGATCCTGCAATTGTGTCGTTCTAATAAAAATGATTTATGCAAATTAAGGCTTCAGTGCATCAAGGCTTGTTGCCATCACTGCAAGGCCAAAGAGCTGAGGTGCAACAAGGTGCTAGGCCCTGCCCCTCAGTGCACTGAAGCCCTCATTTGCATAAAGAATAAAGTTTTTTTTTTCTACTCAGGAACACCACAACCAATTTTTACAAGATAGGAATCTTTTTCATTAGCAAGATCAACTGTACCATGCAGTATGCCTTATTTAATGGGTTTGATTCTGCTGACAGGTGCCCTTTAATGCATCTATTGTTAAGTGGGAGCTATAGACTTCTGTATTAAGTAATTTCCTGAGCTCCCTATAGTTATGGCTGTACTTATCTGTATGTAGTAATCTCCTGAGCTCCCTCTAGTGGTGGCTGTATATATCTGTATGCAGTAATCCCCTGAGCTCCCTCTAGTGGTGGCTGTATATATCTGTATGCAGTAATCTCCTGAGCTCCCACTAGTGGTGACTGTAGATATCTGTATGTAGTAATCTCCTAAGCTCCCTCTAGTGGTGGCTGTATATACCTGTATGTAGTAATCTCCTGAGCTCCCTCTAGTGGTGGCTGTATATACCTGTATGTAGTAATCTCCTGAGCTCCCTCTAGTGGTGGCTGTATATATCTGTATGTAGTAATCTCCTGAGCTCCCTCTAGTGGTGGCTGTATATATCTGTATGCAGTAATCTCCTGATCTCCCTCTAGTGGTGGCTGTATATATCTGTATGCAGTAATCTCCTGAGCTCCCTCTAGTGGTGGTTGTATATATCTGTATGTAGTAATCACCTGAGCTCCCTCTAGTGGTGGCTGTATATATCTGTATGTAGTAATCTCCTGAGCTCCCTCTAATGGTGGCTGTATATATCTGTATGTAGTAATCTCCTGAGCTCCCTCTAGTGGTGGCTGTATATATCTGTATTAAGTAATTTCCTGAGCTCCCTCTAGTGGTGACTGTAGATATCTGTATGTAGTAATCTCCTGAGCTCCCTCTAGAGTTCTAGTGATGGTTCTATATATCTTTATGCAGTAGGCTCCTGAGGGCCTTCTACTGGTGTTTGTATATATACCATATGAGATTTACTTCTGATCTCCCTCTAGTGTTGGCTGCATTTATCTGTATGTAGTAATCTCCTGAGCTCCCTCTAGTGGTGGCTGTATATATCTGTATGTAGTAACCTCCTGAGCTCCCTCTAGTGGTGGCTGTATATAGCTGTATGCAGTATTGTCCTGAGCTCCCTCTATTGTTGGCTGTATATATCTGTATGTAGTAATCTCCTGAGCTCCCTCTAGTGGTGGCTGTATATATCTGTATGTAGTAACCTCCTGAACTCCCTCTAGTGGTGGCTGTATATATCTGTATGTAGTAATCTCCTGAGCTCCCCCTAGTGGTGACTGTATATATCTGTATGTAGTAATCTCCTGAGCTCCCTCTAGTGGTGGCTGTATATATCTGTATGCAGTAATCTCCTGAGCTCCCTCTAGTGGTGGCTGTATATATCTGTATGTAGTAATCTCCTGTGCTCCCTCTAGTGGTCACTGTATACATCTGTATGCAGTAAGCTCCTGAGCTCCCTCTAGTGGTGACTGTATATATCTGTATGTAGTAATCTCCTGAGCTCCCCCTAGTGGTGACTGTATATATCTGTATGTAGTAATCTCCTGAGCTCCCTCTAGTGGTGGCTGTATATATCTGTATGCAGTAATCTCCTGAGCTCCCTCTAGTGGTAGCTGTATATATCTGTATGTAGTAATCTCCTGAGCTCCCTCTAGTGGTGACTGTAGATATCTGTATGTAGTAATCTCCTAAGCTCCCTCTAGTGGTCTAGTGATGGTTCTATATATCTTTATGCAGTAGGCTCCTGAGGGCCTTCTACTGGTGGTTGTATATATACCATATGCAGTTTATTTCTGATCTCCCTCTAGTGGTGGCTGTATATATCTGTATGCAGTTTACTTCTGATCTCCCTCTAGTGTTGGTTGTATATATCTGTATGTAGTAATATCCTGAGCTCACTCTAGTGGTGGCTGTATATATCTGTATGTAGTAATCTCCTGAGCTCCCTCTAGTGGTGGCTGTATATATCTGTATGTAGTAATCTCCTGAGCTCCCTCTAGTGGTGGCTGTATATATCTGTATGTAGTAATCTCCTGAGCTCCCTCTAGTGGTGGCTGTATATATCTGTATGCAGTAATCTCCTGAGCTCCCTCTAGTGGTGGCTGTATATATCTGTATGTAGTAATCTCCTGAGCTCCCTCTAGTAGTGACTTTATTTAACAGCGTTTAGTAAGCTTTTGAGCTCCCCCTAGTGGTGGTTGTATATATATATATGTATTTAGTACGCTTCTGAGCTCCCCCTAGTAGTGGTTGTATATATATGTATTTAGTAAGCTTTTGAACTCCCCCTAGTGGTGGTTGTATATATATGTATTTAGTACGCTTCTGAGCTTCCCCCAGTGGTGGTTGTATACATCTGTATTCAGTAAGCTTCTGAGCGCCCCTAAAGGTGGCTATATATGTTGGTATATATTATAGATATTTTTAAAATCGCAAAGTACAGTTCTGTAAATAGCAGGTTCAGCAGATGCTCCTAGTCTTATCAGATCCAGGAGAGGACCATTAACAATTATATTGTCTTTAAGAAGAGGAAAAGAAGCCAATTAAATGGAAGTGACTCAGATGTGACCTCCTGTATACCATGAATGAAGTGCCCATTCCTCGTTTTACCTGTAGACTTATAGCCTATTGAAAGTCTAAGCATTTTGTGCTGAGTGTTATATAAGGGGGTAAGTGAAGGCCAGAAGAGACTTTATTCTTTTGCAGTTTTTATTGCATACACTGTCTTCTCCGGAGGTTAGATGTCCTTGTGATTGCTGGTCATTCAAGTGAATATTGCAGCTTTTTTGTCACAAGCTCCTCGGCAGGGCATCTAGTACCTTTTAATCCAATTATCCCTGTGATTCCTGCCCTAAAACGACTCCCAACAATACAGCCTGTTCACTATCTGTAATCCTGGGTGAAGCACTTCTAACAATCTACTTCATTCCCTTTCTGTGAGGTGCACCGCAAGGTCGAATACTCTTTCTTAACTCTCCACTTCCCTTGCTTATCTTGGCTTCTTAGGACCATGATGACCCATATCAAAGCTGGGGAAATGAACAAACTGTACAGCTCTGAATTATGTCAATTTTGCTTCTGGTTTGGAAAGGAAGTCATATAAATATGTAACCTTCAAGATCAGTATGAGAATTCTTTATCTGGAAAGTGAAGATATCTACTATATGCATAGGGATGGGTACATGTCACCACCACCATATGGTAGTAGATATGAATAGCTTTCCAATTCATTTTAAGGGTCCACCAACCAGAGTTGGGCATCATGTGCCATTTATCATACTTGCCCTCCTTTGTGGCAGAGGGTTTTTTGTACCCCTTTGCTACCAGATCACAGAGGAAACTGTTATCTCTGCACCCCTAATCCCTATAGCTACAACCATCTAAGACTTTGTTGCCTGATTTACTGACACTTGGCATTACTCTGCTGGTATTGAAATGTTCTCTATACATTTTGGTGATTCAGTCTACAACAACATCTTGATGTAACTATATACAGTATATTGTCTAGCCGTTGTCAAGATCTTCAACCAAACAATGCCCTGTTTTATGTGAAGAACCTCTTTTCTGTAGATTTATCTAGATGCAAACTATTCACTTTGATCTATAGTCTAGGACAATGTTTTGCAACTCTCCAGTTCTTGCAAAACTGCAAGTCCCATCATGCCTGACACCTGCGGCCCTCTTGACATGATGGAAGAAGTAGTTTTGCAACAGCTGTAAAGCTAAACATTGGAGATCACTGATCTAGGATAGTCATACAAAGTTCTTTTGGTAGGTGAGATTTGGGTGGATTACTATACTGTGGATCCATGTGGTGTCACCATTTCCATATGTAGAAATGCAGAGATTCACATTGACCTCATGTTCCATTGGATGAAGTTGCATCATCGAATTACAGAGCTGTCCGGAAGCAGCATATGATGTGACTAGAGCTCTGTAGTGTAGATCCCCTCCATACAGGCTCCATGCACTCAACTCTAGCTCTATATTTGCCTATACGATTGACTGATGGGTTGACCTGTGACAGTTCTGTGCTAATGTGTAATGGTGTTGATGTGCTTTGCTCATGATGTGTTGAGTCTGCATCACTTTAGGAACCATCGTATGGTCTTAATGCTCCAGACCAAGATAATCCTGCTCGTACACTGACTGATTATAGATTCAGTTCTGGATCTGGATCTGGCAGAGAACCTTCAGTCACTCCAAGGTCCTGTCTGTGATAAAATACTGTCTGTTCAACTCTTCTGTGGAAGGATTTGCATTGGGCGTTCTATTGAGCTATAACTTTGAGACGATGCTCTTTGGATGACCTTTCATCCTTCTCTTCCGAGCACTGTACGAATAAATAGCCTTGTGATACTTTCTGATTTTATGAGATGAGAAAACGTCCAATGATGTTAACGAGAAAGAAAAAAACATCTTTACAAGCTGACAGCCTCGAACTGATTAAAGAGCGGCCTCTCTTATCCAGCTGTGGGTTGGATAATGTTCTTAGCAGAGGATTTTTCCCCGTTCCGGCTTCTCTTTCATACATGATATGACCTAACCTATCCCATCGTATGGGGATTGGTTTTATTTTAAAGTGTTAACTTTTGTAGTTGATCTTTTAAGCTCTTTGTATTTTTATTTTATACTCTACTTGGAAGAAGATTGTGTCCAAATAAATAATGGAGAAATTGAATCTAAAGTGGATGTAAATATCCAAGTCTCTGCTGATTTACACTATAATTAGACTCATAGGTAAAAGTCCATCATGTTCCTCCTTTCTTGATCAATTATACCATAGTAAAGGCCCATACACACAAACTTCTTCTGGAATTTTTTTTGTTTTGTTTTCAAACCAATGTTGGCTGGAAGAAAAAGAGATGGGGAAAAATACCAAAAAAAAGCAACATGCTGCAATTAAAGAAAAAAAATGTTATGGCAAAAAGCAGTGAGAGAAAAATGCCATTAGACAAAAAAAATAAAACAAAAAACTAAACAAAACTCTTGTCTGCCCTGTATTTCATATTTCCTATAGACTTTCAGCTTCTAATATCTGGAGCTTCACAAATAAAATAAAAGGCAAATTCATTGTGGACCCAGAGAATGAAGGAGCACCATAGGGTAAGCACGTCCAATAAAGACAAAAATGTATGAAATTCAACATAGAGGCTCACTTTTTAGGGTTGTGCTAGTATACACACAACGGTATTGTAGGCTTATAAGGGTAATGATCTCCAAAGATGTCTGGAATGCAGCCATGGAGGTTGGATTTTCTTGACAGGAGATGCCAGTGCTTCTAAGCAAGATGAGTTGATGGAGTAGTGGAGAACCCCTCAGCACAAGGAACCAGGAGAGGACGCAAAGGTGAAATGGATCTTTATCAGTTGCAATTTTTAACCTGATGAAGAGGGTTTTATCCTCCGAAACGCTTTGTTTTCATTGCTAAAATAAAATAAAGATCCATTTCACTTTTGTGTCCTCTCCTGGTTCCTTGCGCCGGGGGTTCTCTACTACCGCACATAATGTAATATAATATATAAATAATATTAATAATATCTAGAGCTGACATTCTTAAAGCAAAAACAGAAATCTGCAGCATTTATAGTAGCAGCAAAATAGATGAGAGTTGATGAAATCTTATCTCCAAGCTGTGGAAAAAATCTGCATGGAAATCAACTGGTGGTGTGGATTTTCTCATTGCAAATGATTTTCCATGTGGACATACTCTAATGTTACAGCCACATGGGGTAGGTATAGAGCAGATTTTCCTCTACGAGTTTATATTTGACATGGAAGAGTTTTTCACTGTATTTTTTGTATGGCCCATTTATATATTTGTATAGGTTAATCATGTCCCCCCTTAGACGTCTCTTCTCAAGACTAAATATGTTTAAGTCTTTTAATCTTTCTTCATAATTAAGACCCTCCATGCCCCTTATCAGTTTAGTCGCTCTCCTCTGTACTTTTTCCATCTGCAGTGCATCCTTTCTATGGACTGGTGCCCAGAACTGAACTGCATATTCCAGATGAGGCCGCACCAACGCTGTAGAATTACAGCAAAATGGATAATAGAATGTCCCGTGAGGCCATTCACTTATGGAATCGGCTTATTGATCAGTTCTGTCTGTCTGAGAAGATCAGGATTCTGTAAAATATAAGTTTTAAATGAAGTTATAATGCAATTTGAATATTTTCATAGGTGCCGTCACCCCTGGGTGTGCGGATTAAGGGATCTGAAGTTTCTAAAATGTCTGCTATGTTGAGGGGACTGCAGTGGATTACCCTTCTACAGTAGATTGCCAGTGGGTTATTCGAACACCAGGAGATCACCAGGTTGCAAACCACTAATATATTTAACGTGCTACGTGTGGAGTTACAAGTGTTCTTTAAATAACTTTGAGGCATCTTCTTCTCTTGCCAGTGGTGAGAGGTTTTAACATTTTTATCTTTTTTTAAATCCTTAATGGAAATTGCCCCTTTAAACCAACGGAGTGAAGATGTGGAAATAATAGCTTTGATTTGTGTCTGGGTTGGAGGGCACTTTTTTAGATTGGAGAAATAGCTGGAACATTTGTATTTTATTGATTGGCTCATTAATAAAAATGAAAACAACTGCAGAGATCAGGATAGTTTCTCTGCTCCGGTAACTCCTCCAGAATATTGAAGGATGCGAAAAGCAATACAATCTTTTGTATACAACATCAAATCAATGCATGCTGCTTTTCACTGGGAAAACGACTTACCAAAACCGTTGCTTCTTTTCCGATCGTGCCTTCCTGTTATTTGTGTTCCCCTCTGCAATAATCATTTTTCTGCCTTCACAGAAGTTGGCTTGTGCTATTTATCAGCAGACAATAGTCTGGGCCACAAATGTTTTTCCCCTCAATCCTGTACGAGGTAAATCTTTTCTATGGCTCTCCTCTGTGCAGCACTGAAAAATCTGAAGAAAACATAGAAATACAGGCATTGCATATAGTTACTATATTCTTAGCTGTAACCTTATATGTGATCTGAGATGAGGGGAAAAAAAAGGCTTTGGCAGCTTTGGGGGTCTATTCAATCCCTTAGATATCCCATGCAGATTATGGAATTGATCTTCATCTTCCCAGTGGAAGAGATGACCTCTTAAAGGGTGTGTGTATTTTTGCAACTGTTGCTTCAATGTATCTAAAAAAAAAAAAAAAAAATGTACTTTGCAAATAGTCTTCATTCAAAAAAGAAATCCTTTGGTTTTGTGTATACAACTCCTACACAAAGTTGTGTGTCTCCATGGTTACAGACTACAAACACTATGCAGTCTGATTCTTCCCCATTTTCTTGATAAAACATAAATATTACTATAGGGGTCAGAGAATACAGTATGAACACACACACATATACAGTACAGTCATTGTCTGAAGTTCAGCACCCTCATGTGTGGACAGCAACCAGTACTTGACCATTGTCTGACTGGTACCGTCTCCATATACTATCATTGGCTGATGTTCAGCACCATCATGTGTGGACAGCAACCAGTAATTGACCATTGTCTGACTGGTACCGTCTCCATATACTGCCATTAGCTGAAGTTCAGCACCATCATGTGTGGACAGCAACCAGTAATTGACCATTGTCTGACTAGTACCGTCTCCATATACTGCCATTGGCTGAAGTTCAGCGCCCTCATGTGTGGACAGAAACCAGTACTTGACCATTGTCTGACTGGTAATGGCTCCATATACTGCCATTGGCTGAAGTTTAGCACCATCATGTGTGGACAGCAACCAGTAATTGACCATTGTCTGACTGTTACCGTCTCCATATACTGCCATTAGCTGAAGTTCAGCACCATCATCTGTGGACAGCAACCAGTAATTGACCATTGTCTGACTGGTACCGTCTCCATATACTGCCATTAGCTGAAGTTCAGCACCCTCATGTGTGGACAGCAACCAGTACTTGACCATTGTCTGATTGGTACTGGCTCCATATACTGCCATTGGCTGAAGTTCAGCACAATCATGTGTGGACAGCAACTAATAGCTGACCAAGACCAGCAGTTGCCCTTTGCAGGCATTGAGATTCCATGGGGGGTCATTTATTTCTGGTGCAGATTGTGGTGCAAAGGTCTGTGACTTTTACCTGCTCACGCCAGGTCTAAATAAGTGGGCATGGTGTGGCCAGGGAAGGGGACTCATTAACCATTTTCTACACCTGTTTTAGTTGTTTGTAAGACAGCTAGGAAGTTGGCGGTTTAGAAGTCGGCGGTTTAGAAGTGGCGGTGGATTCGCCAAAGTTATGTAGAGGCTGACACCTCTTCATAACTCCGGCAGATCCACCGCCAGCGAAGGGGTTATGAAGACTGGCATTTAAAACGTCAGTCTTAATAAATGTGCCCCTATGTTTTTACTTAAGGGCTGCACTTTGCTTCAGTTTTTACTATCACCATGTTTCCTCTATGGGGCACTGAGCTTTTATACAGTATAGCATGCTCCACATGACGAGGCATGGCTTGTAGAATTACATCACAGCACATTCATTTCTAGATACATTCTCCAACTATTGTAAAAACGTCAACTCCCAGGATGCCCTGGGACATAAGCCAGCCACATACTGAGGGTTGAAGTTTGTCAACCTCTGGAGATCTGAATGAAAAGAAGTCTATGGAGCTGACAGCTAAAGTTTGCAGTGGGCGCTGCTTTAAGAGGTGATGAGCTTTAAAGCACAGAAAATAATGGATGGTGTGCATAAAAAATTTGAGCAAAGTTGTGAGAATTGTATTCAATCGTAGGGAGGGAGGTGCATTGTAGCAGGGGGTCAATAGATTGGAATAGCCATTTAGATACATGTGTTACATCATCAGATACATTTTCTACAAGAAAAAAAAATATTCACTGTAAAATTTTCCAATGACTGGACCCCTATAATTACATCCATTGTGTATATAGAGTAGCTCCTGTGCAAAGCTTTATGTACCATGGATAAATCAGAGTTGCTCCAAAGGCCTTGGAAATCGGTATGTGACACTCGGAGGTCTCCTAGGACATTGCCCCATTACATGTGTTATGCTTTCTCATATTAAAAAGCTTTCAAAATGTTTCCCTTATCAGGGGTTTGATGGTGTTTAAATACACATGGTGTTATGGGAAAAAGACAATGGCTTGTTGGGAATGCCTGCTCATATGACATGCACAATTGCTACTTGTCAGAAGAAAGAGTGGTTTGTACAGAATGATCCTGGAAAAAAATCTCCATGTTATTTGGGAGCAGCAACAGTTCAGTGTGGAAAGGGTAGGGTAATAGGAGGCACGTGGCTGCAATAGTAACAGCAGCAGAAGCAGCATAGCATGGAACATACAAGGCAGTAGTAGTAGTGGTGAGCAGGGGCACATTGGCCATAGATCTTACAATTAAATTTCCCGGTGGGCCGATGCGCAGGGGGACACCCAAGCCCCCATCTCTGCCACTGGCCGGCTACATAATAAGTTATTAGTGGTAACTAACTCTGTTAGAATCAGGTACTCATGTACCCGGCCAGCGACATGCCCTCCTGAATTCAACTACGTCCCACATCTCATCTCCTAATCACCCTGCGCCATATCTTATTCAGAGACAACTGGAAGAGGAGAGAGAAAATGAGCCTCTATTGATGACCAACTCAGAGGGACAGCTTTTGGGGCAATATATTGTGCAGCACTGTGGTATTTGGTATTTTGCTCTATGGTATTGATGACTTCCCTACCTTTGTTGTCCCGTCTTCTGTCAATTTAGACCCTCCTACAATATAGGGCCACTTTTAGGTATTTTTTCGAGGATCACTTTAGGTTCCCAATCCGACCCTGGCAGTAAGGGAGGTAGCAGTAGGGGGATTAGCAGCATGGAGTGTCAGTGGTGGCAGCAACAGCCATATGGTAAGAAACACAATCGTAGACAGGCAGACAGCGGCAATGGCATGATGGCAGCAGCAGCTATACGGTACAGAACATGATGTATTCAGGCAGGCAGACAGCGGCAGTGGCATGAAGGGGCACCATCTGCGAGGACAGATCTATCCATCAGTCTGGATTGCTGTTGTGCGTCAGCCTGGCATGGCACATGAAAAAACTGCTCCCTCAAGTTGATAATGCTGAAATGGCTACTGAGGCTTCTGCTGGAGATGGTGAGAGGTGGGTAAAGGAGAGGGGCCTCTTTTTTGGACATGCGGATGGTAGGCATCTGATCACTGAACGTTATCTACACAGTGTTTCCTGGTAATAAAGGCATTTATCCTCCCTTTCAGCCAGAAGCAAACATTCCACCATTTTACTTTGATAGCAATGGTCTAAAATCCAATAATCATGTGAATGATACTCCTGCTATTACATAAGCAAACAAGCATAGAGTTTGCCATTCTGGCCACCATACGCTAAGAGCCAGTTCTTTGCAGATCTGCTCACCACTAAGATAATTGGTCATTGTGGTTAGTGTCTTTTTCAGTAGCAGCAGCCTCCTGATCTTTCTTGACCACCGACTCCTCCTCCAATGGTAGCTCCTCCTCTTCCTTCATTGGAATTTCTCCATGTAGGTCCCCAACAGCTACAGGATGGACAGCAAGATGTGTAAGCTGTTCTTCTTCCACCATCATCCACTGTTGCATGAGTGGGAGCATCTGTTCTAAGATAAATATCAGGGGATGACATCATTGATGCCACAGTCGTCCCTATTGACAAGATCATTCATGGCTTTAAGCAACTTGTACAGATGATCTAACATATGCAAGGTGAAATTCTGACTCTCAAATGACAAGGCCTAAGTCTTTCATTTGCACTGTTCAGTTTTTCAGGTATTTTATTATGAGACGTATAAGTGAAAAGTCCTGGGTTTGTTACACAGATTATGGCACTAGAGCCATTGTGTTTTTTTTAGTTTAATGACATAGGCACAATTAAATGTCCCTCCTCCTTACAGACACACTGCACACTGCTATTGACAATTCACATGGGTATAATATTGACATTATTGCCGTAAAATGCTTTTGTTATAATGCAACATATTATTAATGCAACACAGATAAAATGCACTCTAAAGCTATTTAGAAGAAAAACAAATGTGCAATCGCTTAGTGTTTGCAGCAGAATGCTTTTGGGGTGTTGGTAATAAGCCAATGAACTGTCAAAACATAAGGTATAAATAAAAGCTACTGTTTATAAACATAAAAAAAAATAGTTCCCTTTTCTTTCAGGGTTTTTTGCAATGCAGAACTAACTGCCAGGCTAAGCTACTAGCAGTGGCTGTATTAAACACAGTGTAACTGGCCCCTCAATCCCTAAAGCTTTCCCTGATCAGATTCCCTAAAATCTACACAATTATATCTCCTTGTTGTCTCCCGCTACATTATTGGCTTGTGTTTGCAATTTCTTTTTGTCAGACACTGCAGACATATCTTTCCAGGTCAGAAGCTGAACACAGTAGGGTAATTCTTATCTTCCAGCATAATTATCTCCCTGCCTACAACCCTCCCCTGCCCTCTCCCTTGATTTGCTGATGAGACCGTCTTTCAGGCTCTAAACCAATCAGAACACGCTCTCTGCCCCACTTCCTCCCGCTGCCATGTGATCCTTCACATTCTTCCTCCCGTGTGGTTTTCTCCACCAGTATTCACAGTAAAATGGTGCTGGGCATCATTTCTACACGACTCATCCAAAACAAAATGCAAAAGGTTCAGATTTGTTTGGCGGACACATTATTGTGAAATTCGTAATGAATCCGATTAGTTTAGAATCATTTGCTCATCGAATTTGCACAAAAAATAAGATACGTTGTAAATTTTTCCAATTATTGTAACATTTGAAAGCACAGCATGCCTTGAATCATGACTCCAGCACCAGCTCTCGCTGATGACTATTACCTTGGTATTTTTACCTAGTACAAGACCTCACAATGTCATTTTCATACAGGGGAGAAATACTGTTATTTTTTTCCTCTCTGCTCTTATCAGACTGATTAAGAATGATTGAAACTTCTTTTTCCTTTTTGTATTGCTTGATGATAGCCCCTCTGGTGCCATTAGACCTCTACATAAGCCTGAAACAGCTTAAGCCTGACCTTGTCAATGTCAAATTTCACCAATCAACCAGTTTTGCCTTGAAAAACATTTATGCAGGCAGTTTCATCAGGGGAGGTCACCACAATTCTCATTTGTTTTAGTAAATTTCTATGTCGGATTAAGCAGCGAGGTAGCATTTTACTGCAGGAGAACACAACGGGGAGTTCTCCTCTCCAGCCGTGCATTCATGTGATTTGGTAGTGAATGGTTTGGTGCATTTCTGATTCCCATTTAGGGAATGGTCCGTGAGTGAAGCGACTGCATCAGAACATGCCCTATTACTATGGTGAATATATCTGCTTTCTCTAATAGAGTGTATTTTAGTATGCGGATGAGGACAGTCTGGCGCATTTTCTCTGTAGAAGCCTGGAGGAAGCTCTGCCTCCTCTCAGAGCAATGTGAAATGTCCATCTATGGGAAACAAATTGTTTTTTGATTGCTGATACGCTGCCCATGTCTTTACTATTCAGGTACATGAATTGAAATGCGTCACCATCTCTAACTCATGACCTCCACAATGGATGGCACTAGAGCTGTCAGTAGGAATGCAGCTCTACCTAGGCTGAAAAATCTTTCCAAATAATTCAGCGTTACTCAGTGGCATCATATCAAGACCTGAATATGGCTTGGGAAAAAAAAAATCCATTGTCCCTATTGCATCAATTTCTAGCACACTTTATATTTAAAGGGGAAGTATCCCATATTTCAGAACAAACATTGGGGTTGATTTTGTTACAGCAGTGGGTGTGGAGCCACTGTATCAACCAACAGGTTTGAATTTTGGACTAAACCTAATGGAATTATTGTGGTGGTCTCCTGGTTTTCAGGGATCTGGACTTCACTGCAGGGGGACCACCACATGATACCTCCTGGAGTAGTCTCTGTGTTGTTAACAGCTGATTATTTGGGGCCAGGGAAGCCGGTGCGTAGCTCCAGAGGATCAGGCAAAACCATAGTCAGAAACAGGCCATTGTCAGGGCAAACAGAGTATGTGTGAAACAGTCTGAGGTCTGGTAAGGCAGCAAAGAGTCAATATGGTAAATGGGCACAGATCTGGTCAGGCAGCAGAGAATAAGATTCTGGCATTGGGAAGAGGTCAGTACACGGACAGACAGAACAGCACATCACAGAAACTAGCACACTTATTTCTCAGGCATCCTTCCACAGAGGAAGGTGCCTTAAGTACCCCAGGGGTGCCATCCATTGGTTGGTAAAGATTAAGGTGCAGGGAGCACATGCCCTACAGGCAGGGGTGCACCTAGCTTTTCTGCTGCCTGAGGTGAAAACTCAAATGGTGACCCCCATGCCAATTTCTTAACCTAACCCCTTTGCCACAATGAAAGTGTTCATTGTCCATGGCCCTTCCGCTGCCCCCTCTTGCCCCTACCTGGTGCTGCCTGAGTCTGTTGCCTCATCTGGCCTCATTGGTGGTGCACCCCTGCTTACAGGCAGACTGGAGAGGACTGCCTGTAGGGCACGCAATGCAAGAGGAGCAGGTCACAGTTGTGCCCTGTGATTGGCTGCAGCGGTCACGTATCACCCCATCTATGGAGGTTGATTTAAACGCTGTAGGGAGAGGAAGAGCCATGCCAGGAGTGACATAGGCTGAAGCTAGCAGCAGGGACCAGGTATTTATGATCACCAATTTGGGTCGGACACCCCGAGAGGTCTGTGTTAGTATTGGATAACCCCTTTTAATTTGCCAAAAAGGATCTGAAACAGTTTACGGGGTTTGATGAATCCTTACATTTGGTGAATATAAAACAGAGTAATAAATAGGTAAAAAATTTAATAAAGTTTAATTATTTGCTTATTGTAGGGATCCCTGATCTAAAGCCCCCAATGTTCACTAGAGTGGACATGCCCATGGCATTATTCCAAATTATTTGTCCCATTGGCTTTTAGCTCAGAGATCTTTAGTTCTTTATTAGTGTTAATTGCAAATATTCTAATCGCAAATTTGTATTGCAAATTCGCAAAGATCTAGAATATAGTGCTATATCTTCATAATAGCAAATATTCTAGATTTGTTTTTTATCACCAGATAAACCTATAATCTTTTCTCACTTATTGTATATAGCTTTTCTTAATCCTTATTATGCTATCTATCATCCATACCTAATTTCTTTATAGTTATTATTTTACCTATCATTAATAAACATTTATTAAGAATTTTCCTACCTATCATTAATAATTTCTTTTTATAGATACTATATTATTTTATTTTTAAAATTAATCATTACCTATAACACACAATAAACAACATATAACAGACAAACACACAAAGGCTGTATGCCAAAAGCTGAGTATGTGCAAGCCAACAACCTATCCACGAGACAGGTACAGTCAGCATACTGTACCTTACAATGGTAGCCTTGTGCACTATGAGACATACAAGACCAGCTCTCTATCAAAAAAGATAGAGCCAGCAACCAGCAAGCTGGTTTTGTATGTCTCATAGTGCACAAGGATGCCATTGAAAGGTATTCTGACTGTACCTGTCTCATGGATAGGTTGTTGGCTTGCACATACCCAGTTTTTGTCTTACAGCTTTTGTGATATTGTTTGTTATATGTTATAGGTAATTAAATTGCACACGCAATATGTGCATATTACGGTGCTGATTTTTGCAATCTTGAATTTGCGAATTTATAGCGAATATTTAGCTAAAAATTTGTGAAATATCTTGAATAGAGTTGAGCGAACACCTGGATGTTCGGGTTCGAGAAGTTCGGCCGAACATCCCGGAAATGTTCGGGTTCGGGATCCGAACCCGATCCGAACTTCGTCCCGAACCCGAACCCCATTGAAGTCAATGGGGACCCGAACTTTTCGGCACTAAAAAGGCTGTAAAACAGCCCAGGAAAGAGCTAGAGGGCTGCAAAAGGCAGCAACATGTAGGTAAATCCCCTGCAAACAAATGTGGATAGGGAAATGAATTAAAATAAAAATTAAATAAATAAAAATTAACCAAAATCAATTGGAGAGAGGTTCCATAGCAGAGAATCTGGCTTCCCGTCACCCACCACTGGAACAGTCCATTCTCAGATATTTAGGCCCCGGCACCCAGGCAGAGGAGAGAGGTCCCGTAACAGAGAATCTGTCTTCATGTCAGCAGAGAATTAGTCTGCATGTCATAGCAGAGAATGAGGCTTCACGTCAGCCACCACTGCAACAGTCCATTGGCATATATTTAGGCCCAGCACACACACAGGCAGAGGAGAGAGGTCCCGTAACAGAGAATCTGTCTTCATGTCAGCAGAGAATTAGTCTGCATGTCATAGCAGAGAATCAGGCTTCACGTCACCCACCACTGCAACAGTCCATTGGCATATATTTAGGCCCAGCACCCAGGCAGAGGAGGGAGGTCCCGTAACAGAGAATCTGTCTTCATGTCAGCAGAGAATTAGTCTGCATGTCATAGCAGAGAATGAGGCTTCACGTCACCCACCACTGCAACAGTCCATTGGCATATATTTAGGCCCAGCACCCAGGCAGAGGAGGGAGGTCCCGTAACAGAGAATCTGTCTTCATGTCAGCAGAGAATTAGTCTGCATGTCATAGCAGAGAATGAGGCTTCACGTCAGCCACCACTGCAACAGTCCATTGGCATATATTTAGGCCCAGCACCCAGGCAGAGGAGGGAGGTCCCGTAACAGAGAATCTGTCTTCATGTCAGCAGAGAATTAGTCTGCATGTCATAGCAGAGAATGAGGCTTCACGTCAGCCACCACTGCAACAGTCCATTGGCATATATTTAGGCCCAGCACACACACAGGCAGAGGAGAGAGGTCCCGTAACAGAGAATCTGGCTTCATGTCAGCAGAGAATCAGTCTGCATGTCATAGCAGAGAATGAGGCTTCACGTCAGCCACCACTGCAACAGTCCATTGGCATATATTTAGGCCCAGCACACACACAGGCAGAGGAGAGAGGTCCCGTAACAGAGAATCTGGCTTCATGTCAGCAGAGAATCAGTCTGCATGTCATAGCAGAGAATGAGGCTTCACGTCAGCCACCACTGCAACAGTCCATTGGCATATATTTAGGCCCAGCACCCAGGCAGAGGAGGGAGGTCCCGTAACAGAGAATCTGTCTTCATGTCAGCAGAGAATTAGTCTGCATGTCATAGCAGAGAATGAGGCTTCACGTCAGCCACCACTGCAACAGTCCATTGGCATATATTTAGGCCCAGCACCCAGGCAGAGGAGGGAGGTCCCGTAACAGAGAATCTGTCTTCATGTCAGCAGAGAATTAGTCTGCATGTCATAGCAGAGAATGAGGCTTCACGTCAGCCACCACTGGAACAGTCCATTCTCAGATATTTAGGCCCCGGCACCCAGGCAGAGGAGAGAGGTCCCGTAACAGAGAATCTGTCTTCATGTCAGCAGAGAATTAGTCTGCATGTCATAGCAGAGAATGAGGCTTCACGTCAGCCACCACTGCAACAGTCCATTGGCATATATTTAGGCCCAGCACCCAGGCAGAGGAGAGAGGTCCCGTAACAGACAATCTGGCTTCATGTCAGCAGAGAATCAGTCTGCATGTCATAGCAGAGAATCAGGCTTCACGTCACCCACCACTGCAACAGTCCATTGTCATAAATTTAGGCCCAGCACTAGTGTTGAGCGGCATGTCCCATATTCGAATTCGCGAAATTTTGTGAATATTCGAAAGAATATTCGTAAAATATTCGCGATTATTCAAATTCGTTATTATTTCGCATATGCGATAATTCGAATTATCGCATAATACATATGCTATGCAAAATTCACATGTGCGCTAATGAAATCGCCTTACGAAGATTCGCAACTCAATTCAATCACTAATGTATGAATGCAATGCCCTTTGCCTCTGTTCTGGGACAAGTGTAGATATTCGCATGTGCGCTAATAAAATCGCCTTACGAAGATTCGCACCTCAATCACTTTCTAGGGAATGTGAGACTTTTGGGAATCAATCGAGATACAGTGGGGGGTGATGACAGTAGTTGACAGAGTACAGATCAATGTAATCTGTAAGGTGGAAAGTAAAATAAAAAATACGAATATTCGTAAATCGACTTTTACGAAGTTCTACGTATTCGCGAATATGGTGCTATACTATATGAATGCACAGGCCTTTGCCTCTCTGTTCTGGGGACAAGTGTAGATATTTGCATTTGCGTTAATAAAATCGCCTTACGAAGATTCGCAGCTCAATTCAATCACTAATGTATGAATGCAAAGCCCTTTGCCTCTGTTCTGGGACAAGTGTAGATATTCGCATGTGCGCTAATAAAATCGCCTTACGAAGATTCGCAACTCAATTCACTAATGTATGAATGCAAAGCCCTTTGCCTCTGTTCTGGGACGTGCCGATATTCGCATGTGCGCTAATAAAATCGCCTTACGAAGATTCGCGCCTCAATCACTTTCTAGGCAATGTGAGTAAGATCTGAGCTGTTGGACCTTTGGGAAACAATCAATTATATGTGTACTGTAATTTTGTGGGGGGGGGGGGGGAAACAAAAAACGAATATTCGTTTTTACGAATATATAGCACTATATTCGAAATATTCGCGAAATCGCGAAGTTGCGATATTCGCGAAAAAAATTTGCTTTTCGAATATTCGCGCTCAACACTACCCAGCACCCAGGCAGAGGAGAGAGGTCCCGTAACAGAGAATCTGGCTTCATGTCAGCAGAGAATCAGTCTTCATATCATAGCAGAGAATCAGGCTTCACGTCACCCACCACTGTAAGAGTCAATTTTCATAAATTTAGGCCCAGAACCCAGGCAGAGGAGAAAGGTCCCGTAACAGACAATCTGGCTTCATGTCAGCAGAGAATCAGTCTTCATATCATAGCAGAGAATCAGGCTTCACGTCACCCACCACTGCAACAGTCAATTGTCATAAATTTAGGCCCAGCACCCAGGCAGAGGAGAGAGCTCCCGTAACAGAGGATCTGGCTTCATGTCAGCAGAGAATCAGTCTGCATGTCATAGCAGAGAATGAGGCTTCACGTCACCCACCACTGCAACAGTCCATTGGCATATATTTAGGCCTAGCACACAGGCAGAGCAGAGAGGTCCCGTAACAGACAATCTGGCTTCATGTCAGCAGAGAATCAGTCTGCATGTCATAGCAGAGAATGAGGCTTCACGTCACCCACCACTGCAACAGTCCATTGGCATATATTTAGGCCTAGCACACAGGCAGAGCAGAGAGGTCCCGTAACAGACAATCTGGCTTCATGTCAGCAGAGAATCAGTCTGCATGTCATAGCAGAGAATGAGGCTTCACGTCACCCACCACTGCAACAGTCCATTGGCATATATTTAGGCCTAGCACACAGGCAGAGCAGAGAGGTCCCGTAACAGACAATCTGGCTTCATGTCAGCAGAGAATCAGTCTGCATGTCATAGCAGAGAATGAGGCTTCACGTCACCCACCACTGCAACAGTCCATTGGCATATATTTAGGCCTAGCACACAGGCAGAGCAGATAGGTCCCGTAACAGACAATCTGGCTTCATGTCAGCAGAGAATCAGTCTGCATGTCATAGCAGAGAATGAGGCTTCACGTCACCCACCACTGCAACAGTCCATTGGCATATATTTAGGCCTAGCACACAGGCAGAGCAGAGAGGTCCCGTAACAGACAATCTGGCTTCATGACAGCAGAGAATCAGTCTGCATGTCATAGCAGAGAATGAGGCTTCACGTCAGCCACCACTGCAACAGTCCATTGGCATATATTTAGGCCTAGCACACAGGCAGAGCAGAGAGGTCCCGTAACAGACAATCTGGCTTCATGACAGCAGAGAATCAGTCTGCATGTCATAGCAGAGAATCAGGCTTCACGTCAGCCACCACTGCAACAGTCCATTGTCATAAATTTAGGCCCAGCACCCAGGCAGAGGAGAGAGGTCCCGTAACAGAGAATCTGGCTTCATGTCAGCAGAGAATCAGTCTTCATATCATAGCAGAGAATCAGGCTTCACGTCACCCACCACTGTAAGAGTCAATTTTCATAAATTTAGGCCCAGAACCCAGGCAGAGGAGAAAGGTCCCGTAACAGACAATCTGGCTTCATGTCAGCAGAGAATCAGTCTTCATATCATAGCAGAGAATCAGGCTTCACGTCACCCACCACTGCAACAGTCAATTTTCATAAATTTAGGCCCAGAACCCAGGCAGAGGAGAAAGGTCCCGTAACAGACAATCTGGCTTCATGTCAGCAGAGAATCAGTCTTCATATCATAGCAGAGAATCAGGCTTCACGTCACCCACCACTGCAACAGTCAATTGTCATAAATTTAGGCCCAGCACCCAGGCAGAGGAGAGAGCTCCCGTAACAGAGGATCTGGCTTCATGTCAGCAGAGAATCAGTCTGCATGTCATAGCAGAGAATGAGGCTTCACGTCACCCACCACTGCAACAGTCCATTGGCATATATTTAGGCCTAGCACACAGGCAGAGGAGAGGTTCATTCAACTTTGGGTAGCCTCGCAATATAATGGTAAAATGAAAATAAAAATAGGATTGAATGAGGAAGTGCCCTGGAGTCCAATAATATATGGTTATGGGGAGGTAGTTAATGTCTAATCTGGACAAGGGACGGACAGGTCCTGTGGGATCCATGCCTGGTTCATTTTTATGAACGTCAGCTTGTCCACATTGGCTGTAGACAGGCGGCTGCGTTTGTCTGTAATGACGCCCCCTGCCGTGCTGAATACACGTTCAGACAAAACGCTGGCTGCCGGGCAGGCCAGCACCTCCAAGGCATAAAAGGCTAGCTCTGGCCACGTGGACAATTTAGAGACCCAGAAGTTGAATGGGGCCGAACCATCAGTCAGTACGTGGAGGGGTGTGCACACGTACTGTTCCACCATGTTAGTGAAATGTTGCCTCCTGCTAACACGTTGCGTATCAGGTGGTGGTGCAGTTAGCTGTGGCGTGTTGACAAAAGTTTTCCACATCTCTGCCATGCTAACCCTGCCCTCAGAGGAGCTGGCCGTGACACAGCTGCCTTGGCGACCTCTTGCTCCTCCTCTGCCTTGGCCTTGGGCTTCCACTTGTTCCCCTGTGACATTTGGGAATGCTCTCAGTAGCGTGTCTACCAACGTGCGCTTGTACTCGCGCATCTTCCTATCACGCTCCAGTGCAGGAAGTAAGGTGGGCACATTGTCTTTGTAGCGTGGATCCAGCAGGGTGGCAACCCAGTAGTCCGCACAGGTTAAAATGTGGGCAACTCTGCTGTCGTTGCGCAGGCACTGCAGCATGTAGTCGCTCATGTGTGCCAGGCTGCCCAGGGGTAAGGACAAGCTGTCCTCTGTGGGAGGCGTATCGTCATCGTCCTGCCTTTCCCCCCAGCCACGCACCAGTGATGGACCCGAGCTGCGTTGGGTGCCACCCCGCTGTGACCATGCTTCATCCTCATCCTCCTCCACCTCCTCCTCATCCTCGTCCTCCTCGTCCTCCAGTAGTGGGCCCTGGCTGGCCACATTTGTACCTGGCCTCTGCTGTTGCCAAAAACCTCCCTCTGAGTCACTTCGAAGAGACTGGCCTGAAAGTGCTAAAAATGACCCCTCTTCCTCCTCCTCCTCCTCCTCCTCCTGGGCCACCTCCTCTTCCATCATCGCCCTAAGTGTTTTCTCAAGGAGACATAGAAGTGGTATTGTAACGCTGATAACGGTGTCATCGCCACTGGCCATGTTGGTGGAGTACTCGAAACAGCGCAACAGGGCACACAGGTCTCGCATGGAGGCCCAGTCATTGGTGGTGAAGTGGTGCTGTTCTGTAGTGCGACTGACCCGTGCGTGCTGCAGCTGAAACTCCACTATGGCCTGCTGCTGCTCGCACAGTCTGTCCAGCATGTGCAAGGTGGAGTTCCACCTGGTGGGCACGTCGCATATGAGGCGGTGAGCGGGAAGGCCGAAGTTACGCTGTAGCGCAGACAGGCGAGCAGCAGCAGGATGTGAACGCCGGAAGCGCGAACAGACGGCCCGCACTTTATGCAGCAGCTCTGACATGTCGGGGTAGTTGTGAATGAACTTCTGCACCACCAAATTCAGCACATGCGCCAAGCAAGGGATGTGCGTCAAATTGGCTAGTCCCAGAGCTGCAACGAGATTTCGCCCATTATCACACACCACCAGGCCGGGCTTGAGGCTCACCGGCAGCAACCACTCGTCGGTCTGTTGTTCTATACCCCGCCACAACTCCTGTGCGGTGTGGGGCCTGTCCCCCAAACATATGAGTTTCAGAATGGCCTGCTGACGTTTACCCCGGGCTGTGCTGAAGTTGGTGGTGAAGGTGTGTGGCTGACTGGATGAGCAGGTGGAAGAAGAGGAGGAGGAAGCCGAGAAGGAGGAGGTGGCAACAGGAGGCAAAGAATGTTGCCCTGCGATCCTTGGCGGCGGAAGGACGTGCGCCAAACAGCTCTCCGCCTGGGGCCCAGCTGCCACTACATTTACCCAGTGTGCAGTTAGGGAGATATAGCGTCCCTGGCCGTGCTTACTGGTCCACGTATCTGTGGTTAGGTGGACCTTGCTACAGATGGCGTTGCGCAGTGCACACTTGATTTTATCGGATACTTGGTTGTGCAGGGAAGGCACGGCTCTCTTGGAGAAGTAGTGCCGGCTGGGAACAACATACTGTGGGACAGCAAGCGACATGAGCTGTTTGAAGCTGTCTGTGTCCACCAGCCTAAATGACAGCATTTCATAGGCCAGTAGTTTAGAAATGCTGGCATTCAGGGCCAGGGATCGAGGGTGGCTAGGTGGGAATTTACGCTTTCTATCAAATGTTTGTGAGATGGAGAGCTGAACGCTGCCGTGTGACATGGTTGAGATGCTTGGTGACGGAGGTGGTGGTGTTGGTGGTACATCCCCTGTTTGCTGGGCGGCAGGTGCCAACGTTCCTCCAGAGGCGGAGGAAGAGGCCGAGGCGGCAGCAGCAGAAGAGGCCGAGGCGGCAGCAGCAGAAGAGGTAGCAGGGGGAGCCTGAGTGACTTCCTTGGTTTTAAGGTGTTTACTCCACTGCAGTTCATGCTTTGCATGCAGGTGCCTGGTCATGCAGGTTGTGCTCAGGTTCAGAACGTTAATGCCTCGCTTCAGGCTCTGATGGCACAGCGTGCAAACCACTCGGGTCTTGTCGTCAGCACATTGTTTGAAGAAGTGCCATGCCAGGGAACTCCTTGAAGCTGCCTTTGGGGTGCTCGGTCCCAGATGGCGGCGGTCAGTAGCAGGCGGAGTCTCTTGGCGGCGGGTGTTCTGCTTTTGCCCACTGCTCCCTCTTTTGCTACGCTGTTGGCTCGGTCTCACCACTGCCTCTTCCTCCGAACTGTGAAAGTCAGTGGCACGACCTTCATTCCATGTGGGGTCTAGGACCTCATCGTCCCCTGCATCGTCTTCCACCCAGTCTTGATCCCTGACCTCCTGTTCAGTCTGCACACTGCAGAAAGACGCAGCAGTTGGCACCTGTGTTTCGTCATCATCAGAGACATGCTGAGGTGGTATTCCCATGTCCTCATCATCAGGAAACATAAGTGGTTGTGCGTCAGTGCATTCTATGTCTTTCACCGCTGGGGAAGGGCTAGGTGGATGCCCTTGGGAAACCCTGCCAGCGGAGTCTTCAAACAGCATAAGAGACTGCTGCATAACTTGAGGCTGAGACAGTTTCCCTGGTATGCATGGGGGTGATGTGACAGACTGATGGGGTTGGTTTTCAGGCGCCATCTGTGCGCTTTCTGCAGAAGACTGGGTGGGAGATAATGTGAACGTGCTGGATCCACTGTCGGCCACCCAATTGACTAATGCCTGTACCTGCTCAGGCCTTACCATCCTTAGAACGGCATTGGGCCCCACCATATATCGCTGTAAATTCTGGCGGCTACTGGGACCTGAGGTAGTTGGTACACTAGGACGTGTGGATGTGGCAGAACGGCCACGTCCTCTCCCAGCACCAGAGGGTCCACTAACACCACCACGACCATGTCCACGTCCGCGTCCCTTACTAGATGTTTTTCTCATTGTTATGGTTCACCACAACAACAAATATATTATTTGGCCCAATGTATTGTATTCAAATTCAGCGGGATATAAATTTGAGGCCTAGTATTTAGGCGCTGGGTGACCGGTATGGATTTAGTGACAGAATTAGACTTGGAAATGCACAGAAGCGTGTGTGTGTGAAGTTATTCTGAATGACCCAATGTGCACCTTGAATATTATATACCCTTTTAGGGATAGATTTCAAATAGCTCTGATATAGCAGAAACCACTAAATTATGAAATTGCTAAATTGGGAATTGTACTTCAACCCAGAACAAAAAATGTGCTTTGACGGACACTAAATATCTTGCCCAGCAACAACAGTACAACGGTGGGTAACGAGAGATTTAGAGGGAATTAAATTTGAGGCCTAGTATTTAGGCGCTGGGTCACCGGTATGGATTTAGTGACAGAATTAGACTTGGAAATACACAGTAGCGGGTGTGTGTGAAGTTATTCTGAATGACCCTATGTGCACCTTCAATATTATATACCCTTTTAGGGATAGATTTCAAATAGCTCTGATATAGCAGAAACCACTAAATTATGAAATTGCTAAATTGGGAATTGTACTTCAACCCAGAACAAAAAATGTGCTTTGACGGACACTAAATATCTTGCCCAGCAACAACAGTACAGCGGTGGGTAACGAGAGATTTAGAGGGAATTAAATTTGAGGCCTAGTATTTAGGCGCTGGGTCACCGGTATGGATTTAGTGACAGAATTAGACTTGGAAATGCACAGAAGCGTGTGTGTGAAGTTATTCTGAATGACCCAATGTGCACCTTCAATATTATATACCCTTTTTGGGATAGATTTCAAATAGCTCTGATATAGCAGGAACCACTAAATTATGAAATTGCTAAATTGGGAATTGTACTTCAACCCAGAACAAAAAATGTGCTTTGACGGGCACTAAATAACTTTCCCAGCTACAACAGGACAACGGTAACGAGAGATTTAGAGGGATTTAAATTTGAGGCCTAGTATTTAGGCGCTGGGTGACAGGTATGGGTTTAGTGACAGAATTAGACTTGGAAATACACAGTAGCGGGTGTGTGTGAAGTTATTCTGAATGACCCTATGTGCACCTTCAATATTATATACCCTTTTAGGGATAGATTTCAAATAGCTCTGATATAGCAGAAACCACTAAATTATGAAATTGCTAAATTGGGAATTGTACTTCAACCCAGAACAAAAAATGTGCTTTGACGGACACTAAATATCTTGCCCAGCAACAACAGTACAGCGGTGGGTAACGAGAGATTTAGAGGGAATTAAATTTGAGGCCTAGTATTTAGGCGCTGGGTCACCGGTATGGATTTAGTGACAGAATTAGACTTGGAAATACACAGTAGCGGGTGTGTGTGAAGTTATTCTGAATGACCCTATGTGCACCTTCAATATTATATACCCTTTTTGGGATAGATTTCAAATAGCTCTGATATAGCAGGAACCACTAAATTATGAAATTGCTAAATTGGGAATTGTACTTCAACCCAGAACAAAAAATGTGCTTTGACGGGCACTAAATAACTTTCCCAGCTACAACAGGACAACGGTAACGAGAGATTTAGAGGGATTTAAATTTGAGGCCTAGTATTTAGGCGCTGGGTGACAGGTATGGGTTTAGTGACAGAATTAGACTTGGAAATACACAGTAGCGGGTGTGTGTGAAGTTATTCTGAATGACCCTATGTGCACCTTCAATATTATATACCCTTTTTGGGATAGATTTCAAATAGCTCTGATATAGCAGAAACCACTAAATTATGAAATTGCTAAATTGGGAATTGTACTTCAACCCAGAACAAAAAATGTGCTTTGACGGACACTAAATATCTTGCCCAGCAACAACAGTACAGCGGTGGGTAACGAGAGATTTAGAGGGAATTAAATTTGAGGCCTAGTATTTAGGCGCTGGGTCACCGGTATGGATTTAGTGACAGAATTAGACTTGGAAATACACAGTAGCGGGTGTGTGTGAAGTTACTCTGAATGACCCTATGTGCACCTTCAATATTATATACCCTTTTTGGGATAGATTTCAAAGAGCTCTGATATAGCAGGAACCACTAAATTATGAAATTGCTAAATTGGGAATTGTATTTCAACCCAGAACAAGAAATGTGCTTGAACGGACACTAAATAACTCGCCCAGCTACAGCACTAGGGACAGATTTAGCTGGATATAAATTTGAGGCCTAGTATTTAGGCGCTGGGTGACCGGTATGGATTTAGTGACAGAATTAGACTGGGATATGGCCAAAAAATGAACAGACTATTGCTGGTTAAATGCACTTGGTGTGACAGCTTCACCCTGATGTAGGCTTTAGCCAAAAAACAACCACACCATTGAGGGTTAAATGCACTTGGTGACAGGCGCAGCTTGCCCCTGATTTTGTATATGGCCAAAAAATGAACAGACTATTGCTGGTTAAATGCACTTGGTGTGACAGCTTCACCCTGATGTAGGCTTTAGCCAAAAAACAACCACACCATTGAGGGTTAAATGCACTTGGTGACAGGCGCAGCTTGCCCCTGATTTTGTATATGGCCAAAAAATGAACAGACTATTGCTGGTTAAATGCACTTGGTGTGACAGCTTCACCCTGATGTAGGCTTTAGCCAAAAAACAACCACACCATTGAGGGTTAAATGCACTTGGTGACAGGCGCAGCTTGCCCCTGATTTTGTATATGGCCAAAAAATGAACAGACTATTGCTGGTTAAATGCACTTGGTGTGACAGCTTCACCCTGATGTAGGCTTTAGCCAAAAAACAACCACACCATTGAGGGTTAAATGCACTTGGTCGCAGCTTGTGCTGGCGCACCACAAGACACAAAATGGCCGCCGATCACCCCAGAAAAATGAGACTGACAAACGGTCTGTGCAGCCTAAAAACAGTGAGCAATTGAGGATCAGCAGCTCAATGATCCACAGCTGCAGATCGATCAGTTAATCAAGTCCTTTGGAGGAGTTAATCTGCCTAATCTCGCCCTACTGTCGCAGCCGCAACCTCTCCCTACGCTAATCAGAGCAGAGTGACGGGCGGCGCTATGTGACTCCAGCTTAAATAGAGGCTGGGTCACATGGTGCTCTGGCCAATCACAGCCATGCCAATAGTAGGCATGGCTGTGATGGCCTCTTGGGGCAAGTAGTATGACGCTTGTTGATTGGCTGCTTTGCAGCCTTTCAAAAAGCGCCAAGAAAGCGTCACAAAAGCGCGAAGAAAGCGACGAACACCGAACCCGAACCCGGACTTTTACGAAAATGTCCGGGTTCGGGTCCGTGTCACGGACACCCCAAAATTCGGTACGAACCCGAACTATACAGTTCGGGTTCGCTCATCCCTAATCTTGAATTCAAATATTGCCTATGCCGCTCATCACTATTCTTTATACCCTGATGACCGGATGCCCCATTTATTCGGACAGTCATAGGCCAATATGATTCTTGATTCTAGAGATTGTGAAGATCCAAGCTTATGGACTACTAAAATTGCATGTTGTGTTATATAAAAGTTAACCCTCTAAGTTTGAAAAAAAATGTCCGATAAGTCCAACCTTATATACTTCAAATTGTGAGAGAATGGAAATAAGAAAATTAAGTGGAAAAATCTACTGATCTCTAGTCAGAAGATATCATTGGATGGCATCCTTGAGCTAGAATCCATCTTTGCTTCTCTAGAATCTGTTAATGAGTTGTACCATTTAGTTGGACTGTAAAAAGCCGACTAGCACATTGAGTCAAGACAGTGCCCATGGACCCCCCCCCCCCCCCAAAAAAAAAAAAAAAAAAAAAAAGTCTCCTATGTTTCAGAAAACTTTTTCTGTCCAATAAATTTAGGAAGATCAATGGAGAACAGTTTTTTTTTTCTTTATGATTGGCTTGAATCTGATCTAGGATGAAGTTAAAGGCCTCTTGTTCTTTGCCTCTCTGGAGAAATCTACTCATTTCTATTCAGAAGATATCATTAGAGTGAACTCTTGAGCTCTAACTCTACTGGTCACCTGAGTACACAGGCCATGGTATAATTCTACATGATGTGATCTATTGGCTTTTTACTTAGAGACCTATGGTTCTCTAAACCCTGTTAATGTGTTGTCCAATTTTGTGGGACCGTCATGAGCCAATGAGCACATTGAGTCAAGACATTGGGAACAAGCTTATGAAGCCGTAGCATCTCCTGAACTGTATAAAAGTTAACCTTCCTAACTTTGATCAAATAAAAATTTTAGAGGATCAATGGAGAACAGTTTTTCTTTAAAATTTGCTTTTCTGTAGTATAAAGTAACAGTACTGTGTTACATCTTCTTGGCCTCTCCGGCAACTATAACTTGCAACTTGCTGATAGATGCAGATGTGACAGGACTTTCCAGAACCGTGTAAAAGTTTACAGGACAATTTTTCTGAAAAGGGCATATCCAGTTTCCAGTATATCTGATAATATATTAAAAGCACTTATATATTCTGGTGCAACTTATCTAATATGTTTCTAATGGTTTGTTCAGGGTGACCTCGGAGTTCTCTTTATAAATGTTTCAGCATAGTTATATGCCTTGTCAGATATTCTGCAGAGAAAGATCCCATTGCCTTGGAGTGCTTTAATAACCGTTAGTGGGCATCGCCATGGCAACAAAATAATTGTTTAGAGTATGGAAATGAAGTATATGGCTGTTTTTAAGGAACACACATTACCACGGGGCTTGTTGATTTGTGTTCTGAGACTGCTAATTAGTATGTAAATACCCTAAGATATGCTAGACTACCATCTAAATGCTGCAAATAAGCCAAAACTGGAGTTTTGGAATCACGGGGGTGAAAAGTGATTTTTAATGCTTCCCTCTAGTTTATTGGGAAAAAGGAAGTATGCTCAATAGCGCCAGGGGGTATGCTTGTTGTGTTGTAGAGATAGCTGAATGCAGCTTGTAAGGAGGTGATATTTACAGAAGTGGTAAAGGACTTGCTAAGAAGAGGTCTTCAACCTTCTCTGATCTTCTGGCAGCCCAGGGATAACTTCACAGGCTGTCCATGAGCTGGAAACCTTCTTGGTTCTCAGGACAGAACAGCAACAGAGCTCAGTAATTGCATTGACCAGTTTGGCAGAGTTTTTTTTTTTTTTTTATAGCTCGCAACCTCTGACCCCTGCAAAGAGTCCCAATGAAATCAATACTGCAGCCCAAAAAATTTAGCATTCCTAAATGTGCTAAGGTCACCTCATTGGAGGAATCAAGGGTCAAAGTCTTTGCTAGATACACATATATGTCCCTCCCATCATGATTTCCTCCTGTATAGAACAAAGAACTTGGTAGAAAACGCATGACAAAGTTGACCCCATAGTTTCAAATGCTACGCGTTTCAGACAAACACATACCAACTTGAAAGACAAGATGCATTCGTCTGAAAGAATGGTAGTGCCATGTGGAGTATAAGAGGTCATTTATTTTATGTCTGATCTAAGATCTGATGAAGAATAGGGGTCTGATCTGAGGTCTGATGAGGATTGAGGGTCTGATGAGGATTGGGGGTTTATTAAAGATTGAGGGTCTGATGAGGATTGGGGATCTGATTTGGGGTTCTATTAAAGATTGGGGGTCTGATCTGAGGTCTGATAATATTTTTTTTTCTTATTCTTCTCCTCTAAACCCTGGGTGTGATTTATGGCCAGGTGCATCAAATAGTCTGAATAATATGGTGTTTATAAGTATAATTTTGCACATGTGCATACATACACAGTGGCGGAGATTGATCAAACTGGTGAAAGGAAAGCTGGTTTAGGGTTAGGGTTACTCCTTATGGCCCATAGGAACTAATAATATGCCACCCTACATTTTAAAAAGGACCACTGAAAAATGGAAGGTGGAGTCTGGTTGCTATGGGCAACTAAGCCAGTTTTCATTCATACCAGTTTTGATAAATCTTCCCCATTGTATCCAAATACAATAAAGCATAGGTTCATAGTAATCTTTTTTCACATGTGATAAGGATACAATCCCCACCAGTTCCAATAAGAAATGGCTGTGGACATCCAATGGAGAAGGCAAGGTCAACCATCTACGGATCACAATTGAAAGTATAGATGAATGTACTGTAGATATCATTTCCACTGTCATATTTGTGCCCTGTTTCTTTAATAATTTTAATTTTTTTGTCAGGAATGGAACTGAATCCAAGAAAAGGAAGACAAAAATGTTTCCTTACATCTCTCTAGCAGGCTTTGTTTCCCCCCCCCCCCCCAGATGTCTTCTTCAGTAATAACCACAGTTGCGAAATTCTAGGTATGAAAGAGAAAACCTGTCTGTCTTCTCCTCTGCCCTGAGCCACTCTACAAGAAGAGCGTCACTGCCCAACTGGTGCTGCTCAAAAACATCCCTCATTAGAGAATTCCAACTGAATGTTCAAGACAGATCTCCACTGATATCTAATAGGGCTCAGCTGGTTATCCCATTTTCTGAATATTATTTAGATTTTCATCTTGTAGATCACCCATGACACCATCTTCTGGCTTTTTCTATGAAATATAAGAAAATAAATTAGTTGGCATTCACTTGGAAGTAATGGATGCATGCATCGGTTCAGTATTCAGCATGCCATGGACTTCAATAACCTACAAAATAAAGGGAAAATCAGTTATGAGGCTCCATTATGTCCCTTGGTTCTTACTCGTAGGTACGTGATGATGATGGTACTTTCACAGTGTGACATTTTGGAGGGTAGCTGTGATTGTGTAGTATATTGCAGATTGATGAAAGCTGAATTTTAGGCTATTTTACCCATAATGGTCCCAAATTGGTTCTCTCGGCTGAAGGTTGAGTCCTTCCTGGAGAGATGGTGCACTTTGCACTCTCTCTAATCTTATCAAGAGCCAGAAGATTTATTGGGGGGGGGGGGGGGGGGGGGACTATATAACAGAGGTTGATTTACACAGGCAAAAATGTTGTAGAATCAGAGACATTTATGCTGGGATTTTTTTATATTTTTTTTTATGGACAACACTATCAGAAGGATTATATTCCATCAGCTTTGAAACATATCTGCCTTTAAAATGTTTAAGCTAGCATTTAGTACAAAGAGTGGGAACATTTCCTACCTACTTCCTTACACTGATGGATTTGCAGAATTCAAAGGTTTTAGGTGTAATTTTGCAGTGAACTGACACAATTGCTTCTGAGATTAAAGCCTCCTGGGAAGGATGGGGCCGTTCGAGCTCGTATGGTAGATAAGACGAAAGTACATTTGTAAGGTAACATAACAAAAGTGGTTTAAAGGTGATCCTTCAAGTGGCTGCAGAGCGTGTTCTGCTTTGTTGCAAGCTTCCCTTTAACACGTGCATTTGATAATTTTATAGATCTTGAAGTTTTGAATAGTTTATCAAAATTGGTTTCAGCATGGAATGTACAGTTTTTATGGGTTCAACTGGACAATGGACGGAAGAGAGCCCCATTTTAACTTTCTCTAGCTTGGACACATCTTCTGCCTTCGATAGGAAAGCTCCACTTTCACTTAGTGGGAGAAGGAGACAGTTACATTGTACAGGCCAAGTCTTAAAGCTCTCCAACTCATTCAGTGCATTCGGAAAGTCTTCAGACCCTTGTTCACATTTTGTTATGTTGCCGCCTTGTGCTAAATTGCACTCAATCCCCCATAATGAGGAAGTGAAAACAGAATGTTCAAAATCTTTGCTAATTTATTGAAAAGTAAAAAGTAAAATCTTTCATTGACATAAGTATTTAGACCCTTTACTCAAGACATACATGTAAGTATTCAGCCCCTTGACTCAGGACATAAGTCTTCAGACCCTTTACTCAGGACTTAGTTAGAGCCACTTTGGCAGTGATTCCAGCCTCCAGTCTTCTTGGAGAAGATGCCACGAGGTTTACACCTGGATTTGGTTTTTTTCTGCCATTCTTCTCTGCAGATCCTCTCAAGCTCTGTCAGGTTGGATGGGGTCCATTGGTGGACAGCCATTTTCAGGTCTGTCCAAAGATGTTCCTTTGGGTTCAAAGCTTTTGCTGGGCCACTCACATTCACAGTGTTGTCACTAAGCCACCTCTGTGTTGTCGGGGCTGTGTGCTTAGGGTCATTTTCTTGTTGGAAGGTGAACCTTCGGCCAGTCCGAGGTCCAGAGTGCTCTGGATCAGGTTTTCGTTAAGAATATCCCTGTACTTTGCTTCATTTAGCTTTTCCTCCACCCTGAACAATCTCTTTGTCCCCCACCATGCTTCAATGTAAGCATGGTACTGAGCAGGTGATGAGCAGTGCCTGGGTTCCTCCAGACATGACACTAAGAATTAAGGCCAAAAAGTTAAATCTTGGTTTCACCAGAGCAGAGAATCTTGTTTCTCACAATCTGAAGTCCTTTAGGTATTTTTCTGCAAACTCCGGGTGGCATTCATCTATCTTTAACTGAGGAGAGGTTTCTTTTTGGCCACTCTGCCAAAACCCAGATTGGTGGAAGCTACATTGATTGTTGACCTAAAAGTTTCTCCCATCTGCACACAGGATCTTTGCAGCTCAGCCAGACTGACCATTGGGTTCTTGCTCATCTCTCTTACCAAGGCCCTTATCCTCCTGAATACTTGGTTTGGTGAGATGACTAGTTCCAGTAAGAGTCCTATTTGTTCCATACTTTTCCTTGTAATAAATATGGAGAACACTCTGCTCAGTGCAGCAGACATGTTTTTCCCCCTTCTACAGATCTCTGTCTCCACACAATCCTGTTTCTGAGCTCTACTGGCAGTTGTCTTCTCCTCATGGCTTGCTCTGATATGCATTGTCAGCTGTGTTAACCTATACAGACAGGGCTGTGTCTATTCAAATCATGTCCAATCACCTGAATATACCACAGGTGACTCCAATTAAGACATAGAAAAAGCTCAAAGATGTTTCAGAGAAATGGGAGGCCCCAGAGTGAAATGCTAAGGGTCTGAATACTTTGTTTTTTTCCTTCTTAATACATTTGAAAACATTTCTGAAATCTTGTTTTCACTTTCTCATTATGGGGGCTTGAGTGCAGAATTATGGGGGAAAACTTTATTTGTTTAAAATTTTAGCATATTGGCCTTAAAATAACAAAATGTGAAAAAAGTGAAAGGGTCTGAAGACTTTCCAAATACACTGTACATGGCATTACATGATTATTGGGAAGGGGTACTCAGTTGTACCGATTTGCTTTGTAGCGCATCACTATCTTCACATTTGGCCTGTTTTTTTTTTTTTTTTTTTTTTCTCCACAATGAATGGAAGTAAAAGTAATTCTTAGAACCGAGAAATGACTCTAAACAGGGTTGACTTTTTGGTAGCTGATTTCCCAAATGGCTTGCACTTGTAAATGGTCACTGTATTTTCAAATAACTTTACATAAATCAATAGTCCAGGCGAATATAAAACATAAATTGTAATGTATCAGATAAAAATGTCTTGTTCTCACTTTATCAGCTACTTTTCGCTTTCTCTCTGAAATTGTTGATAAATTGGTCTTGTTAAAACCAAGACGGGCTGCTTACTCACTGAAGGATCATATTACACTGATAAGCAAAAAGGTAACAATGTTTTGAACTTTTGACTCTCAGACTCTATATCTCACCTTCCACTCCAGCTTCAAACGTGAGACTCCCAACATTTTATAGACTATCATCTTGGCTATCTCATACATAAGTTGGACTTGCAACTATTTAGCATATGATTAGTTATGCAGATTCTTGTCATGTAACTGCATTGTTACTGTTTTGCTCCTAAAATTCGAAATTGTAATGCTCCGCTTTAGTGTCTCTTGACCCTCGTGTGTCAGCAATCATTTGAACAGAGAATAGTCCAAGAGGTAGCGGCCTGGTGTTTTCCCTGCAGCATAGTCCAGAGTAACCCCAAGTCAAATCTGTGTAAGTGACACAACGGATCCACATCCACACATCTAATAAACTCAGCATTCTGGAATCTTCTAACGCCTGACATCCCTGGTACAAGTTTGATGCCATATTGTCAAATTTATGGACTCTCAAGTTCTCCCAAAGAGGGTACTCCAATAGACCTGATATGTAATGTTCTATGTTCTTGCAAAGGTGCCATGCTGCCCCTACTACTATCATAACATAGGCAGAACTCAGTTGCGGGTCGGGCCAAAGAAACAAAGTATCCTTGATACTAAATCTTCTGCAATATGTTGGGGTTTCTTCTCCTTTGGAAGCCATTTCCACAATCTATTCTAAGGTTGGTGGCACAAATTGCCTGGTTAATATAAGCACACATTATCTTGCTGCTTGTTTTCAAACCTAATGAGGGGATTCATACATTGTTTGTTCCCCTGCCTGAATCTTACAATACGCTGTTTGCTCAGCACATCAGTTTAATATATGTATGTTGCCTGGGATCCGGGGATGCGTTCATGTTGCTTAGCAATAGATTGTGTTGAAATAATTTCCAAGTTCATCAAACACAAAAAGTGTTTTAATTTATTTAAATCCACCTTGATTAAAACGGATTATTGTTTTGTAGATATATACCTATATATTGTGAGGGAAACAAAGCATCGGGGAATGAATAGATGGGGAAATAATTAAAAGAATCTGATCTGAATAAACTATTAGGTCTTTTATGAAAATATTTCTTCATGGAGTTTATTAGGTTGTCTGGTTGATGACAAGACTTTTTGAAATGCCCTTGTAGAACATGTTCATATAAAAGAAGGGGATTATCTCTTTAATTGAAAGATCTCGTGATCACAAATTGTTACAAAATTGGAAAGCATCCAGCACTCGGAAATAAAATCCACAAACTTTATTTAGGACACATACATTATTTATTTAAAAGCCAAATCGCCTAGATGTTTTGAGCGTAGTACCTGCCGTTAGTCATCCTCGAAACGTGAAGACAAATTAGAAAAAACTAAAAGTTTTGGAATTTTCTTCCCAAGTGCTGCATCGTTTCCAATTTTGCAACTATCTTTGTACCTGGAAGCTAACCCTGTTTGTCCATGCACTGTTAGAATTTTTTTCTCATTCTGAAGAGAACTAGGTGAGCTGATCCACACTTTTTTGCTTATCTTACCACCTATTGTACACCATCGGCCAAATGGATGGTATCTGACAGGGGCAGCATGAACACACCACTGCTAATGCAGATCAAGTTCATGTTCTCCCAGTGGTATGTGACTCCATTTGCAGCTTTAGATGAAGATTATCACACCTGGACACCATGGGCTCTTTTATTGATAGACCCTGATAATGCACAAGAACATTGGTCCATCAGACTCTATGATGGACAACTCCAACCCTGGACTTGATGCAAATACTTTTTCATTGCAAAGCCTCTATGGTCATCTTAACATAGTGGACCCACGGTTTTTGAAAGTCTGCGCTGTATAAAATAGAAAAGAAGGATTTTCTTCAAGGGGATTGAAAAGCCTCTTTGTCTTTTACTGTAGTGGGTAGTCTCTGCATTGAAAATTAATAATCCCCCCACCTCTCAAAATGCCCTTGGCAGCTTAACACCTCTATGTTGGTCCCGTGTTCACGTGTGTCCACATTGCTGAGAAAAAAATAAATTTTAATATATTTAAATAAGCCTCTAGGAGCAACGGGGGTGCTGCAATTACACGGCAGTTGCAGAGAGACCCGAGCCTCTAGGTGTAACGGTAATGCCCCCGTTGCGCCTAGAGTCTCATTTACACTTAGGGGGAGATTTATCATACTGGTGTAAACTGGCTTAATTGCCCATAGCAACCAATCAGATTCCACCTTTTATTTTCCAAAGGAGCTGTAAAAAATTTAAAGTGGAATCTGATTGGTTGCTATGGGCCAGTTCTACTTTACACCAGTTTGACAAATGTTCCCCTTAATTTTTTTCAATGCGGGCACATATGAACATGGGACCAACACAGATGCCTTCAGTTGCCAAGTGCACATGGAACAGCTCAGCTATAGTCATAAGTGCAAATCTGCTGACAGACACCCTTTAACTAATTGAACAATATTTTTTGAGGGGTGGGGAGAATACAAATTTTCCATGCAAAGACTACCGACTACAGTAAAAGACCAAGAGGCTTTTAAAAAATGAGGTGGCCAATCCACAGAACTTCAGAACGTTCATAGGTACAAATCTGCGGACAGAAGCCATTTAAAGAGAAGCGTAAACTCCAGCCACCCCTTCCTATCCCAGTGTGGTTGGATGCAAGATAAGAGGTATCATCACATCCTTAGGCAAACTGTTGAGTTACTTAAGCAGGTCTTACATGCAGTTGGCCAACCATCTAATACTCATGGGGGCCTCTTGGTATCTGGGAAGAGAAGTATCAGACATATTGGAATTCAAAATGCCTAAATGCCTTTGTTCTTGGGGCGATAAACCTCTGTCAGGGGTATCTTCACAACCCTCGGCCAAACCAACCAAGCATGCATGTGCATGGGAGGATTTGGAGAAATAGAAGTCATCTGAGTTTAACCAGCAGTTACCTCATGTGTATGGCTGCCTTTAGCTTTTTGTAATATTTTAAATACACGTTATCCCATTGCTTGTTTTAAAACCTAATGAGGAAACTCCTACAAGAGACAGAATGTTTTCTCCTTTGTTAGACTCTTTTGTCTTCTTAGGAAGTCATGGACTCGCCATGGGGGCTATCTACTTTAGACTCCATCATTTGATTACTCAAGTGCGTGCTGATGGGCTCAGGGCAATTGACTTTTGAGCCTCGTAAAACGACCCTGGTTGACCTTGTTGACTTGAACGTTGCAGTGAGGATAGCCATATGCTGAACTCGTATTTTACCAACTTTTTATTGTTAAATTTCATCACAGTTTAAGATTTTTGCTGACTTATCATACAGCGGGAGATCAGGTCGTATCCCTCTAGGGCACACTTTCTTCTGGCGAGATTCATTGCAAAAAAGAAGGAAAGCATATTTGTTACCGGTAATAAAACGACAGTTAATACACTGAGGCCCCGAGACTGGATCTTAAAAATCATTTGTCAGTAATTTATTGACAAAAACTTGGTAATAATTCCAGACCTTTCAACATTTCTTTCAAATCTTGGAGATAAATCATGTTTTCCAATATTCAAAAGTAAAAATAAATACATGCTTACATTTTTAGAAACCATTGTAAAATTAAGGATGGACAGACCATAGGGGCATTAGGGCTTGGAGACGCATGACAGTTAGTAAGGCTACTTTCACATCTGCGTTGTGCTGTCCGGCTTTGAGATTCAGCACAGGGTCCCAAAACCGCAGCACAGAGCTTCCGTTTTATCCCTATTTATTGTCAGTGGGGACAAAACTGAACAAACCGGAAGGGGGTGCAACAGAATGCATTCTGTTACGATTTGTTGCGTTCACATGCCGGATACAAAATTGCTGCAAGCAGCATTTGTGTGTGCAGCAAGGGAAACTGAACAAGCCGGATCCGACACCAAAAACATGTATGTCAATGGTGTGGGATCCATTTTTTTCGGACACCAAATAAATCCGGGATCCGGCACCCATTGACTTACCATGGTTTTAGTGCCGGATGCGGTTTATTAATTTTCAATATAATACAACCGGATCCATTCTCGACAGATGCAGCTGTTGTTTTATTACAATGGGAGCATTTTGCTGTGGTTTTGACATCCTATGCTGGATCTCAAAACCGGACAGCAAAATCGCAGAAGTGAAAGTAGCCTAAGAGACCATGACTATTGTTTCCCAGGAGCCCTGTCCATGTCCAGCGCTCCTCTGATAACATTTGTCTTTTACTTTAAGGAACAAAAGCAATGCCTCCCACCATAAGGAGGCTCAGTTCATATTTTGCTATTGCACTATAGTTGGGAAAGTTACACATACACCAATATCCATCGGGCCCCCTTATGTAGACATTTAGCATACGCCGTACTGGCATATACCATCCATAGTCATACAGTGAAAAATGTATACCTTGGGGGGTATGTTTTCTGTACAATGGAGTCCTATGGACGACTATATAATGGCACACTGAATTTTTTTGTCGGGGGGTTAAGTTGTAAAAGCTAAAAATAAAAACAAAGTGGAACAAAGTGTTAAAGAGTTTTTGGGAGACTCAGCAGTTACCACTACCCCGCTATTATTACACTTTACACTAGAAGAAACTTTGCAATAAACTTAACGTTCTGAAGTTGTGTGGATCGGCCTTTCGAGAACCTGGTCATGTGATGTCTTTTTCTGAAAATCCTGCTTCCACATCTTTTACCAGATTTCTGGCCTTTGGCTATGGTTCGGACGTCTCTGTGGACAGACCAATTACGGGTCCTCTCCCTGGCTCCGGGATGGATTCAGGAGTTTGCTCATACACCAGGGAAAGGAGTAGTTAAGGGTCTGTCCACAGCGGCAATGAGGTCCCATCCATAGCCCAGGAAACATGATGTCAGTGGAAGCAAGATTTTCGGATGAGTTGCCATACTGGACTGTGTTTCCAAAAGCCTGATCCATGTGACTTAGTAGCATTACTGACTTTCTCCTACAGGAGCAAAAAAAAAAAATTTCAGTTCCAATCTGTGGTTTTCGTAAATTTTCTTCTAACATTTTATGCATACATTGTGTCTTACAACTAGCGTTTTCTTTATAGTGTTTGCCTGAAAAAACACTAAGAGCTCGAGGATGCAAAAAATTTTTAAAGATGCAAGAAAGACAAAATCGGCACCTAATGAACAAAAACATCTGAAGAAAAAAACAAACAAACACATTTGTGTCCTGTATTTCTTATTTCCCATAGATCTCCGGAGCTGCAGGTGCAAAAATGCAGGTGCCAAAAACTCTTTAAAAAATTCTAAACTGCACAAAAACACCACTAAAAACGACATGAGAAAGCACGCTAACGTAAACCTTTTTCAGCCTACTAAAACACAAAGCTCACAATAATTAAATCATTTGCACCAATTTCTACGCAAAATTGCACCAAAAAGTCAGTCTTTTTGATTCACTTACAAAACTTTAAGATGATATAAAACAGTTTGTGCAGGTATGTGGTGGACATGGTCTGCAAGTTTCAGGCAAACTTATTAATTTGAAGCCGAAATTTGTCACAAACCTGGCACACACCAAACCAACAGTATCTTTGTTCTTGGGTTCAGAAACCCCCAGTCTTAAGAAATGTTAGCTTAAACTGGTTTTCTACATTTGTGGGGGTTTCTGGCTTAATCCCCCCCACCCCACATGTGACCAGACCTTCATTGGGAAGTATACTGACCTTCTCCCTGATGCTGGATTTTGGCTACATTGCTCCCTTGCTGTATCGCTACACTCCTTTATTGTTAACATCCAGTTTGATAGTCTCTGCGGCCAATCACTGGCTGCAGCGGTGGTGAGTCCCCTTTCTGTCAAGTAAGAGGGTTACTTGACACTTGCTGGGCATGCCACTGCTGTGGCCAGTGATTGGCTGCAGAAGCCATCAAAGTGGATGTTGGCACATGGGAAGCAGAGCACTCCGGCAGTAGAGTAGTGAACGAGCCAGAACCCAGCAGTGAGGAGCAGGTAAGTATGCTTCCCTCCACAGGTCTGGCCATGGGAGAGGTCTGCAAGCAAGGCCTCTCGAGATGGAAAACTCCACTAAAATGTCTCTCCACCTGAAATCTCCTGCTCAGTTTGACATTAGAGGAGGTAAGGACTGAGAAGTTCAAACCAACTATATGCCGCCCAAAAAATTTCACACATGAGTTATATTAATTAAAGTAGGGCCCATGCACATTGCTCTCCGGGTGTCGGATGGTTGGCTGCGCTACTCACAGGAACATGGAGGAAAGCTTAGCCGCATCAAGTTCCTTACAACTTTTTTCTACTTATGTATAAAATGAACATAAAATGCTGCTGTAAACTGGTCCTTTTATAAAATGCAAGACATACGATCTAGATGAGACAACAGGTGGAACAAAATGGTGCAATTAGCTTGCATAACGGAAAAAATATTCCACTTACAAGGCTTGTTCCATACTTGAAAGGTGTTTGTGTCTTTTCCCCCCTGTTAGTGAGGACATGGCAGACGAAAGGATTGTTTCCTTCTGTAATAGGAAAAAAAAAGGTGAGATCTCATTAGATAAGAGGCATTTTGTAGCGTCTCGGCTTCTCTGACTTCCAATATTTCCTCCATCCAATTACGCTCTTAATGTAAGACTGTGCCTTGTTTATCCATTGTGCAGAGGATATTTTATTTGACATTTAAATCTATTAAGACTGAATGAAAATTTATTGCAATCAAAGCGGTTGCCTTCGGAACGGAGCCGCTACACCAAAGGCGCGTCTCCCTGGTAACACTTGTGTTATTCATGGTGCCTCTGTGTAATAATATTACAGCTTGTTTTTAAGATGCACTTTTCTAGAGAACTTGTTTCCAGTTTTCATGTCGAGAGTCCCTCGAAGCACTGCAGGAAAAGAGCTGTTTTTGAAAGGAAACAGGATACAGATGAGTTCTTGTTCATTGCTCCATTGTAGATCTGCCATATGGGAAGGTGTTTGCTGTGTGCACAACCAACACATCTCTTGTGGCACAAAATCAGAAAAAATAAATAAATATATATATATATCGGCTCAACACCTGTTCGGCTCGAGCATCTCGATGCTCGGCACATGGTGGTATTCGGCCAAATACTGCATGTGCTCGAGCGCAATGCTTGAGTCTCCGCCCCGCACGTTTCTTGGTTGTAACGCAGCCAATAAACGTGCAAGTAAGTACTGCCCTCACTGTAATGCCATAGTCATGTTGGTTGCTGGCATTACAGTGATTGGCTGGCCGGAACGCGTCATCGGGTGCTATATAGCACCTGATGATGCGTGTTCGGCTCAGTCTTAGTCAGGGAGAGCTGTGCTGAGGAAGTGATTTAAGAATATTTTTACCACCAAAACTTTTCATAGACCCAAAAGTCCTTCTAAGAACTATTGTTGTGTGTGGCAGCAATATCTATGTTTAGTGCATCCTGCGCCAAATAGCGTACAATAGTTAGGCCACTGCAGACAGCAACATTAGCTGCGTCACATCTCCAGTGTAAAGTGTGTGCATCCAAAAAATATCTGTGACATACAGTGTACTTTTTCTGTAGATGTTGTCCGCTAGTGTAACGTGTGCGCTTCAAAAATGTATCTGTGACATACAGTGTACTTTTTTTCATAGATGCTGCGGACAGTGACATTACCGGTGGTACCTCTCCTGTATAACGTTTCCTCATCCCAAATACCTGTGACATTCCCTGTAATTTTTCATTAGCCGCTGGTGACAGCATTGACATTATCTGTGGGATATCTCCTGTGTAACGTTTCCACATCCCAAATACCTTTTTAAATTTGTTTGCGCATACACTTCCAAATCCTGCGCTATTGTATGTGTGACAGACTTTCAATCATATATAACATTTAATATGCAGAAGGCGAGCAGTAAGGGATGGGGAAGTGGCCATGCTGCTGATGGTGCACGCAGAGGCCGTGGCCCTGGGCGTGGTGAAACTGTGCCTGCTGCCAGGGCACAAGAAAAACTATCATCCACGATACCTAGCTTCATGTCTCAGTTTGCAGGGCGGCGCAGGACACCACTCCCGAAGTCAGACCAGTGCGACCTAGGTGGTCGGTTGGAGTGCAGCAGATAATGCTTCCAGTCGGTTATGCACCACCCTGTCTTCCACAAAGTCCAGTCTCAGTAGCCAAGAGTCTGCTCAACAGATTCCTCACCTTGATCCTCCTTCCTTCCACCATGGAGAGTCTTGCCAAACAAGTGACCCCACACTCAGATATTCAGAGGAGCTATTTTCCTCGCCATTCCTTAATTTGGCCCTCTTGCCAAGCACGCTTGAAGAGGGACAGATCTTGTGCCCTGATTCCCAAACTCTTGAGCATTCACAATCACAAGAAGATGGGGAACGGCAATTACTGTTTAATGAGGTGGATGATGATGAGACACAGTTGCCAATAACTCAACGGCAATTACGGTCTCAAGACATTGAGGAAAAGGATGAGACACAGTTGTCAATCACTGAGGTAGTGGTTAGGCCAACAAATCAGGAGGATGAGCAGAGTGAGGAAGTTGAAGAGGAGGTGCTGGACGATGAAGTCACTGACCTAACCTGGGAAGGTGGAAAGCCGAGCGAGGACAGCAGTACAGAGGGGGAGGGATCTGCTGCACCGCAACAGAGTGGAAGAGGCAGTGGGGTGGCAAAAGGGAGAAGGCGGGCTACACCAAACAGGCCCGCAACTGTTCCCCGGAGCACCCCCTTGTGGAAATCTCCCTTGCCAAGGGGTAGGTGTTCGGCAGTCTTTCGCTTTTTTGAGGAAAGCGCAGACGACAAAGGAATTGTAATTTTCAACCTGTGCCATACAAAAATGAGCAGGGGCGTGAACACTAGCAACCTCACCACCACCAGCATGATACTCCACATGGGATCAAAGCACCCTAATAGGTGGGCCGAATGCCTGGGTCCACAATCAGTGTCTGCGGGTCACACCACTGCCTCCTCTTCCCCTATGTTACGTGCTGGCCAATCCCCTGTTGAAGGCGCAGGCCCGGATGTCTCCCGCCTGGCACCAGGACCTTCACAAGCACCATTAGCGACCACATCCACTTCCGTGTCACAGCGTAGTGTATAAATGTCCTTACCCCAGGCCTTTGAACACAAGCGCAAATACCCAGCCACCCACCTACAGGTCATAGCGCTAAATGCGCAGCTTTCCAAATTACTAGTCATGGAAATGTTGCCATTTAGGCTTGTGGACACTGAGGCCTTCCGCAGCCTCATGTCGCCGGCCATCCCTCGTTACGCAGTCTCCAGCGGCCACTCTATTTCAAGGTGTCCGCCTTACACCAACATGTGTCCTGTAACATCACACGTGCCCTGACCAACGCAGTTACTGGGAAGGTCCACTTAACCACAGACACATGGACAAGTGCACCCTCAGTTCGTATTCTCAAAGCAAATTGGACGATGAGGAGGAGGAGAAGAGAAGGTTGCCTCCTCTACAGAGGGTAGTACCCATGGAAGTTTAATTCCATCTTTTCAGCGTGGGTGGGCGGAAGAGGAGGAAGAGAATGAGGAGATTGAGAGTGATCCTCCTGATGACGACAGCAAAGTCTTCCCTGTTGGTACCCTGGCACACATGGTTGACTTCATGTTAGGCTGCCTTTCCCGTGACCCGCGCGTTATACGCATTTTAGACAACACGGATTACTGGTTGTTCACCCTTCTCGACCCCCACTACAAAGAGAACTTCTCATCTCTGATTCCTGTGGTGGAGAGGACGAGTAAAATGGTGCAATACCAGAAGTTCCTTGTTAAAAAATTGCTCTAAAAATTTCCAGCTGACAACACTGGCAGCAGAGTCCGTATTTCCTTGGGCAACCGAGGAGGGGAGACAAGGGGAACACACAGCAGTTCCAACAGAGGCTGGGCAACACTCTCCAAAGCCTGGGACAGTTTCATGACACCTCGCCAGCACCCTCACCATGATGCGCGGCCTAGTGTCACAAGGAGGGAAACGTTTTGGAAGATGGTGAAGGAGTACATAGCAGACCGTGTAAGCGTCCTCAGTGATCCCTCTGTGCCTTACAACTACTGGGTGTCCAAGCTGGACACATGGCACGAACTGGCTCTCTACGCCTTGGAGGTGCTGGCCTGCCCTGCCGCCAGCGTTTTGTCTGAACGGGTATTTAGTGCTGCTGGTGGCATAATTTATAACAGATAAGCACATCCACCTGTCAACTGAAAATGCTGACAGGTTGACTCTTATAAAAATGAACAAGGCCTGGATTGACCATGACTTCTCTACTCCACCAGAGGAAAGCGGCTAAACATGAAGGCACTTTAAATATGTTGTTTATAATGTACTAAATGCACTGTATTCCCATGCACCCCTTCTACCACAAACAAGGGTATATGATTGAATCTTCCTTTTCTCATCCTCCTCCTCCTCCTCTTCCATCATATCAACATGCTTATTTGTCGCATATAATGCCCTTCATATATGCCCTCGCATATAATGTTTTACAGGGTCAGATCACCAGCAGGCCCTCGCATATCATTTTTTAGAGAGTCAGCTCACCAGCTGGCTCTCACGTACAAGTCCATTCTCTCTATCCAAGAGTCTGGTCAACACAATCCTCACCGCCAGCGGTCATGTAACTAGTTATAATGGAGGGGTCTCGTTCGTTATCGGAATTAACCAGACAAATCACTCCACCAACTAAGAACGTCCATGCACCACCACTCACAGGATCGAGAAAGAGCTATCAATCTGTCAATCCAAGAATTTCACATCTAGCAGCGCAATACGGATGCCCCTGGCCGTCCCTCTTAATCATGGCCCCAGTTCCGAAAACCAACTAAATATAAGTGGAGTCCTATTCCATTATTTCTAGCCAAAGTTTTCAGGCAGCCCGAACCTGCTTTGAACACTGTACATTTTTTAAATGGTCAGCTCAGCAGCAGGCCCTCAACCATAATGTTTTAGAGGGTCAGTTCAGCAGCAGGCCCTCACATATAATTTTTAAGAGGGTCAGCTCACCAGCAGGCCCTCATCTACAATCTAGTAAAGGGTCAGCTCACCTGCAGGCCCTCACTTACAATCTTTTAGAGGGTCAGCTCACCAGCAGGCCCTCACCTACAATCTCTTACAGGGTTAGCTCACCTGCAGGCCCTCACCTACTTATACATAATAGGTAATTTGCGCACATGCTGCCTTGCTTGAAAGTGTTAGCCGTAGCTGTTTCTCAGGCTCCCTCTCCGGAATCAAACCCTGATTTCCCCGCTACCCGTGGTCACCATGGTTCGCTTTGAAAATGACATTGAAAGTTGATAGGGCAGACATCCAAATGGATCGTTGCCATCACGGGGACTTGCGATCGGGTCCAGGTTATCTAGAGTCACCAAAGCGGCAGCAGGCCCTCATCCATAATGTTTTAGATTGTGAGATCAGCAGGCCCTTGCTCCAAATGTTTTTGAGGGTCACCAGCAGGCCATCAATCATAATTTTTCAAGGTTGTGTATGATGCCCTCCTTTATGTGTAATAAAGGGTGTATTGGAGTGCCGGTTCCTTGTAATTTTTGGCAGCCCTTTCCCTTAGTGCATAGGCTTTATGAGTGTAGGAGTCCCACTACCTGAACAATTGTACCACAATGTGAATGAGGTTCTCCTTTATGCGATATACAGGTTGTATCGGAGTGCCTCTTCCGTGTAATTTTTGGCAGCACTTGCACTTTATATACAAGTAAATATACAGGAAAGAATGTTTCCTAACAATTTTTGGGATTGGGTCAAGTGCACAGGTGGTAAGATGTGATCTGGAGAGTAGGGTAGAAAGGTTTTCCTCTGTAATGGTGGAAATGCAGGTTTTGGGGGAAGAGGACTAAGTGGTTGTGTAAAGGGGCTGTAGGAACTGTAGACTGAAGTTTTCTCAGATTTTGTCAATCTTTTTACATGGCATGTGTCCCCTAAAGCCAATCACTGGCTGCAGTGATCACCTCAATGGTGTCAACATGTCACTGCTTAAGCCAGTGATTGGCTTCATCACGTGTCGACATGTGACATCATTGACAGAGCTCATTTAGGACATCCATTATTGAAGAGAAGATCTACACAGAGCAGCATAGTCTTTAAAGGACCTGACATTTTCATGAATTTTATAGATGGCACATTCATTTCCATAGTCACCTTGTAAAGCATCCTTTACCAAGTAGTGGCACCACAAGGGGAACTGAGATTCCAAGAATGGAAAATATGGTCCACCAGCCATCATTACAGGTGAGAAATTGACCTAAGGAGGGTATGGAAATTGGTCAACTTTGCCCCCCTTTGTTTCATCAGAACCTTGAATATGGGGAAAAGCTTTCTCTGAATTTACTTTTTTGGGGTGACATTGTAAACTTTTGGCGCAAAAAAACTACTACATGAAGTGAAATAAAAAGTATGTGGTCCTATTTTTATTCTCCACGCCATGGCAAAACTCTATTTGGATGCTAAGGAACAGCTACTAGATGCTCAGGTCTTACCAAGGGCAAAGAGTGACCCAGATGGAAGTATTTAATGTCCAAGGTATATAAAACCCCGCGTAGTTGACTCAAGAAGTACATGAAGTCTCGGCAGGAGCACGCTTGCATCATAATTGTGATGTACTTAGTGTTTATGCTTGGTGCTTTGAGATATTTTTATAGTACAATGTAAAGTGCCTGCATCTCCAGATAAATACATGTTCTCCTTATAATGCTTTATATTAAGTGCCGCGCGATTGTTCTGCAGGGTGAAAAACATTTTTATCCCGTGGTGTAATTGCAGTACTCATTTTGCTAAAACAGTGCTATTTTAGTCTGCCTCCATTGTGTAGACCAGCTTATATACATAAAACCTGCTGTCACATGCAGAGCAAATAATTAGATTTCTATGCTTAAATAAATAAATAAAAATAATGTCATTATTGTGAACGTACTTCGTAGAACGAGAACCGCATGTCCATTGGATAATAGCAAAGTTCTGCCCCCCAACTTGGTCTCAGAAAATGGTCATTCATCATTAAGCTATTGTTGTTCTAAAGGACATGAAATGCCTTGGAGAACAAAGGACTCTGCAAAGTAAATAAGGAAGATATGTTGTTGGGGGCCTCAAAAAAGGCTGCATCAGTCTAAGCCAAACGCAACTCCATGAAAGGGGCTTTATCTGGCAGTACAATCTAACCATAAGTAACAGAAGAAGAAAATAATTCTAGATGTACAGAAAGTAATCCATAACAAAAATATAAGCTATACAGCAGGCATATAAAAGAAGAATGTAGTTACAGTATTATAGTAGTTATATTCTATTACATAGGAGCAGTATTATAGTAGTTATATTCTATTACATAGGAGCAGTATTATAGTAGTTATATTCTTGTACATAGGAGCAGTATTATAGTAGTAATATTCTATTACATAGGAGCAGTATTATAGTAGTTATATTGTTGTACATAGGATGCAGTATTATAGTAGTAATATTCTTGTACATAGGAGGCAGTATTATAGTAGTTATATTCTATTACATAGGAGCAGTATTATAGTAGTTATATTCTTGTACATAGGAGGCAGTATTATAGTAGTTATATTGTTGTACATAGGAGCATTATTACAGTAGTTATATTCTTGTACATAGGAGCAGTATTATAATAGTTATATTCTTGTACATAGGAGCAGTATTATAGTAGTAATATTCTTGTACATAGGAGGCAGTATTATAGTAGTTATATTTAGAGTTGAGCGAACACCTGGATGTTCGGGTTCGAGAAGTTCGGCCGAACATCCCGGAAATGTTCGGGTTCGGGATCCGAACCCGATCCGAACTTCGTCCCGAACCCGAACCCCATTGAAGTCAATGGGGACCCGAACTTTTCGGCACTAAAAAGGCTGTAAAACAGCCCAGGAAAGAGCTAGAGGGCTGCAAAAGGCAGCAACATGTAGGTAAATCCCCTGCAAACAAATGTGGATAGGGAAATGAATTAAAATAAAAATTAAATAAATAAAAATTAACCAAAATCAATTGGAGAGAGGTTCCATAGCAGAGAATCTGGCTTCCCGTCACCCACCACTGGAACAGTCCATTCTCAGATATTTAGGCCCCGGCACCCAGGCAGAGGAGAGAGGTCCCGTAACAGAGAATCTGTCTTCATGTCAGCAGAGAATTAGTCTGCATGTCATAGCAGACAATGAGGCTTCACGTCAGCCACCACTGCAACAGTCCATTGGCATATATTTAGGCCCAGCACCCAGGCAGAGGAGGGAGGTCCCGTAACAGAGAATCTGTCTTCATGTCAGCAGAGAATTAGTCTGCATGTCATAGCAGAGAATGAGGCTTCACGTCAGCCACCACTGCAACAGTCCATTGGCATATATTTAGGCCCAGCACACACACAGGCAGAGGAGAGAGGTCCCGTAACAGAGAATCTGGCTTCATGTCAGCAGAGAATCAGTCTGCATGTCATAGCAGAGAATGAGGCTTCACGTCAGCCACCACTGCAACAGTCCATTGGCATATATTTAGGCCCAGCACACACACAGGCAGAGGAGAGAGGTCCCGTAACAGAGGATCTGGCTTCATGTCAGCAGAGAATCAGTCTGCATGTCATAGCAGAGAATCAGGCTTCACGTCAGCCACCACTGCAACAGTCCATTGTCATAAATTTAGGCCCAGCACCCAGGCAGAGGAGAGAGGTCCCGTAACAGACAATCTGGCTTCATGTCAGCAGAGAATTAGTCTGCATGTCATAGCAGAGAATGAGGCTTCACGTCAGCCACCACTGCAACAGTCCATTGGCATATATTTAGGCCTAGCACACAGGCAGAGGAGAGAGGTCCCGTAACAGACAATCTGGCTTCATGTCAGCAGAGAATCAGTCTGCATGTCATAGCAGAGAATGAGGCTTCACGTCACCCACCACTGCAACAGTCCATTGGCATATATTTAGGCCTAGCACACAGGCAGAGCAGAGAGGTCCCGTAACAGAAAATCTGGCTTCATGACAGCAGAGAATCAGTCTGCATGTCATAGCAGAGAATGAGGCTTCACGTCACCCACCACTGCAACAGTCCATTGGCATATATTTAGGCCTAGCACACAGGCAGAGCAGAGAGGTCCCGTAACAGACGATCTGGCTTCATGTCAGCAGAGAATCAGTCTGCATGTCATAGCAGAGAATGAGGCTTCACGTCAGCCACCACTGCAACAGTCCATTGGCATATATTTAGGCCCAGCACCCAGGCAGAGGAGGGAGGTCCCGTAACAGAGAATCTGTCTTCATGTCAGCAGAGAATTAGTCTGCATGTCATAGCAGAGAATGAGGCTTCACGTCAGCCACCACTGCAACAGTCCATTGGCATATATTTAGGCCCAGCACACACACAGGCAGAGGAGAGAGGTCCCGTAACAGACAATCTGGCTTCATGTCAGCAGAGAATTAGTCTGCATGTCATAGCAGAGAATGAGGCTTCACGTCACCCACCACTGCAACAGTCCATTGGCATATATTTAGGCCCAGCACCCAGGCAGAGGAGGGAGGTCCCGTAACAGAGAATCTGTCTTCATGTCAGCAGAGAATCAGTCTGCATGTCATAGCAGAGAATCAGGCTTCACGTCAGCCACCACTGCAACAGTCCATTGGCATATATTTAGGCCTAGCACACAGGCAGAGGAGAGAGGTCCCGTAACAGACAATCTGGCTTCATGTCAGCAGAGAATCAGTCTGCATGTCATAGCAGAGAATGAGGCTTCACGTCAGCCACCACTGCAACAGTCCATTGTCATAAATTTAGGCCCAGCACCCAGGCAGAGGAGGGAGGTCCCGTAACAGACAATCTGGCTTCATGTCAGCAGAGAATTAGTCTGCATGTCATAGCAGAGAATCAGGCTTCATGTCAGCCACCACTGCAACAGTCCATTGGCATATATTTAGGCCTAGCACACAGGCAGAGGAGAGGTTCATTCAACTTTGGGTAGCATCGCAATATAATGGTAAAATGAAAATAAAAATAGGATTGAATGAGGAAGTGCCCTGGAGTCCAATAATATATGGTTATGGGGAGGTAGTTAATGTCTAATCTGGACAAGGGACGGACAGGTCCTGTGGGATCCATGCCTGGTTCATTTTTATGAACGTCAGCTTGTCCACATTGGCTGTAGACAGGCGGCTGCGTTTGTCTGTAATGACGCCCCCTGCCGTGCTGAATACACGTTCAGACAAAACGCTGGCTGCCGGGCAGGCCAGCACCTCCAAGGCATAAAAGGCTAGCTCTGGCCACGTGGACAATTTAGAGACCCAGAAGTTGAATGGGGCCGAACCATCAGTCAGTACGTGGAGGGGTGTGCACACGTACTGTTCCACCATGTTAGTGAAATGTTGCCTCCTGCTAACACGTTGCGTATCAGGTGGTGGTGCAGTTAGCTGTGGCGTGTTGACAAAAGTTTTCCACATCTCTGCCATGCTAACCCTGCCCTCAGAGGAGCTGGCCGTGACACAGCTGCCTTGGCGACCTCTTGCTCCTCCTCTGCCTTGGCCTTGGGCTTCCACTTGTTCCCCTGTGACATTTGGGAATGCTCTCAGTAGCGCGTCTACCAACGTGCGCTTGTACTCGCGCATCTTCCTATCACGCTCCAGTGCAGGAAGTAAGGTGGGCACATTGTCTTTGTAGCGTGGATCCAGCAGGGTGGCAACCCAGTAGTCCGCACAGGTTAAAATGTGGGCAACTCTGCTGTCGTTGCGCAGGCACTGCAGCATGTAGTCGCTCATGTGTGCCAGGCTGCCCAGGGATAAGGACAAGCTGTCCTCTGTGGGAGGCGTATCGTCATCGTCCTGCCTTTCCCCCCAGCCACGCACCAGTGATGGACCCGAGCTGCGTTGGGTGCCACCCCGCTGTGACCATGCTTCATCCTCATCCTCCTCCACCTCCTCCTCATCCTCGTCCTCCTCGTCCTCCAGTAGTGGGCCCTGGCTGGCCACATTTGTACCTGGCCTCTGCTGTTGCCAAAAACCTCCCTCTGAGTCACTTCGAAGAGACTGGCCTGAAAGTGCTAAAAATGACCCCTCTTCCTCCTCCTCCTCCTCCTCCTCCTGGGCCACCTCCTCTTCCATCATCGCCCTAAGTGTTTTCTCAAGGAGACATAGAAGTGGTATTGTAACGCTGATAACGGTGTCATCGCCACTGGCCATGTTGGTGGAGTACTCGAAACAGCGCAACAGGGCACACAGGTCTCGCATGGAGGCCCAGTCATTGGTGGTGAAGTGGTGCTGTTCTGTAGTGCGACTGATCCGTGCGTGCTGCAGCTGAAACTCCACTATGGCCTGCTGCTGCTCGCACAGTCTGTCCAGCATGTGCAAGGTGGAGTTCCACCTGGTGGGCACGTCGCATATGAGGCGGTGAGCGGGAAGGCCGAAGTTACGCTGTAGCGCAGACAGGCGAGCAGCAGCAGGATGTGAACGCCGGAAGCGCGAACAGACGGCCCGCACTTTATGCAGCAGCTCTGACATGTCGGGGTAGTTGTGAATGAACTTCTGCACCACCAAATTCAGCACATGCGCCAAGCAAGGGATGTGCGTCAAATTGGCTAGTCCCAGAGCTGCAACGAGATTTCGCCCATTATCACACACCACCAGGCCGGGCTTGAGGCTCACCGGCAGCAACCACTCGTCGGTCTGTTGTTCTATACCCCGCCACAACTCCTGTGCGGTGTGGGGCCTGTCCCCCAAACATATGAGTTTCAGAATGGCCTGCTGACGTTTACCCCGGGCTGTGCTGAAGTTGGTGGTGAAGGTGTGTGGCTGACTGGATGAGCAGGTGGAAGAAGAGGAGGAGGAAGCCGAGAAGGAGGAGGTGGCAACAGGAGGCAAAGAATGTTGCCCTGCGATCCTTGGCGGCGGAAGGACGTGCGCCAAACAGCTCTCCGCCTGGGGCCCAGCTGCCACTACATTTACCCAGTGTGCAGTTAGGGAGATATAGCGTCCCTGGCCGTGCTTACTGGTCCACGTATCTGTGGTTAGGTGGACCTTGCCACAGATGGCGTTGCGCAGTGCACACTTGATTTTATCGGATACTTGGTTGTGCAGGGAAGGCACGGCTCTCTTGGAGAAGTAGTGCCGGCTGGGAACAACATACTGTGGGACAGCAAGCGACATGAGCTGTTTGAAGCTGTCTGTGTCCACCAGCCTAAATGACAGCATTTCATAGGCCAGTAGTTTAGAAATGCTGGCATTCAGGGCCAGGGATCGAGGGTGGCTAGGTGGGAATTTACGCTTTCTATCAAATGTTTGTGAGATGGAGAGCTGAACGCTGGCGTGTGACATGGTTGAGACGCTTGGTGACGGAGGTGGTGGTGGTGGTGTTGGTGGTACATCCCCTGTTTGCTGGGCGGCAGGTGCCAACGTTCCTCCAGAGGCGGAGGAAGAGGCCGAGGCGGCAGCAGCAGAATAGGCCGAGGCGGCAGCAGCAGAAGAGGTAGCAGGGGGAGCCTGAGTGACTTCCTTGGTTTTAAGGTGTTTACTCCACTGCAGTTCATGCTTTGCATGCAGGTGCCTGGTCATGCAGGTTGTGCTCAGGTTCAGAACGTTAATGCCTCGCTTCAGGCTCTGATGGCACAGCGTGCAAACCACTCGGGTCTTGTCGTCAGCACATTGTTTGAAGAAGTGCCATGCCAGGGAACTCCTTGAAGCTGCCTTTGGGGTGCTCGGTCCCAGATGGCGGCGGTCAGTAGCAGGCGGAGTCTCTTGGCGGCGGGTGTTCTGCTTTTGCCCACTGCTCCCTCTTTTGCTACGCTGTTGGCTCGGTCTCACCACTGCCTCTTCCTCCGAACTGTGAAAGTCAGTGGCACGACCTTCATTCCATGTGGGGTCTAGGACCTCATCGTCCCCTGCATCGTCTTCCACCCAGTCTTGATCCCTGACCTCCTGTTCAGTCTGCACACTGCAGAAAGACGCAGCAGTTGGCACCTGTGTTTCGTCATCATCAGAGACATGCTGAGGTGGTATTCCCATGTCCTCATCATCAGGAAACATAAGTGGTTGTGCGTCAGTGCATTCTATGTCTTTCACCGCTGGGGAAGGGCTAGGTGGATGCCCTTGGGAAACCCTGCCAGCGGAGTCTTCAAACAGCATAAGAGACTGCTGCATAACTTGAGGCTGAGACAGTTTCCTTGGTATGCATGGGGGTGATGTGACAGACTGATGGGGTTGGTTTTCAGGCGCCATCTGTGCGCTTTCTGCAGAAGACTGGGTGGGAGATAATGTGAACGTGCTGGATCCACTGTCGGCCACCCAATTGACTAATGCCTGTACCTGCTCAGGCCTTACCATCCTTAGAACGGCATTGGGCCCCACCATATATCGCTGTAAATTCTGGCGGCTACTGGGACCTGAGGTAGTTGGTACACTAGGACGTGTGGATGTGGCAGAACGGCCACGTCCTCTCCCAGCACCAGAGGGTCCACTAACACCACCACGACCATGTCCACGTCCGCGTCCCTTACTAGATGTTTTTCTCATTGTTATGGTTCACCACAACAACAAATATATTATTTGGCCCAATGTATTGTATTCAAATTCAGCGGGATATAAATTTGAGGCCTAGTATTTAGGCGCTGGGTGACCGGTATGGATTTAGTGACAGAATTAGACTTGGAAATGCACAGAAGCGTGTGTGTGAAGTTATTCTGAATGACCCTATGTGCACCTTGAATATTATATACCCTTTTAGGGATAGATTTCAAATAGCTCTGATATAGCAGAAACCACTAAATTATGAAATTGCTAAATTGGGAATTGTATTTCAACCCAGAACAAAAAATGTGCTTTGACGGACACTAAATAACTTTCCCAGCCACAACAGGACAGCGTTAACGAGAGATTTAGCAGGATATAAATTTGAGGCCTAGTATTTAGGCGCTGGGTGACAGGTATGGGTTTAGTGACAGAATTAGACTTGGAAATACACAGTAGCGGGTGTGTGTGAAGTTATTCTGAATGACCCAATGTGCACCTTGAATATTATATACCCTTTTAGGGATAGATTTCAAATAGCTCTGATATAGCAGAAACCACTAAATTATGAAATTGTTAAATTGGGAATTGTATTTAAACCCAGAACAAAAAATGTGCTTTGACGGACACTAAATAACTTTCCCAGCCACAACAGGACAGCGTTAACGAGAGATTTAGCAGGATATAAATTTGAGGCCTAGTATTTAGGCGCTGGGTGACAGGTATGGGTTTAGTGACAGAATTAGACTTAGAAATACACAGTAGCGGGTGTGTGTGAAGTTATTCTGAATGACCCAATGTGCACCTTGAATATTATATACCCTTTTAGGGATAGATTTCAAATAGCTCTGATATAGCAGAAACCACTAAATTATGAAATTGCTAAATTGGGAATTGTATTTCAACCCAGAACAAGAAATGTGCTTGAACGGACACTAAATAACTCGCCCAGCTACAGCACTAAGGACAGATTTAGCGGGATATAAATTTGAGACCTAGTATTTAGGCGCTGGGTGACAGGTATGGGTTTAGTGCCAGAATTAGACTTGGAAATACACAGTAGCGGGTGTGTGTGAAGTTATTCTGAATGACCCAATGTGCACCTTGAATATTATATACCCTTTTAGGGATAGATTTCAAATAGCTCTGATATAGCAGAAACCACTAAATTATGAAATTGCTAAATTGGGAATTGTATTTCAACCCAGAACAAGAAATGTGCTTGAACGGACACTAAATAACTCGCCCAGCTACAGCACTAGGGACAGATTTAGCTGGATATAAATTTGAGGCCTAGTATTTAGGCGCTGGGTGACCGGTATGGATTTAGTGACAGAATTAGACTTGGAAATGCACAGAAGCGTGTGTGTGAAGTTATTCTGAATGACCCTATGTGCACCTTGAATATTATATACCCTTTTAGGGATAGATTTCAAATAGCTCTGATATAGCAGAAACCACTAAATTATGAAATTGCTAAATTGGGAATTGTATTTCAACCCAGAACAAGAAATGTGCTTGAACGGACACTAAATAACTCGCCCAGCTACAGCACTAAGGACAGATTTAGCGGGATATAAATTTGAGGCCTAGTATTTAGGCGCTGGGTGACAGGTATGGGTTTAGTGCCAGAATTAGACTTGGAAATACACAGTAGCGGGTGTGTGTGAAGTTATTCTGAATGACCCAATGTGCACCTTGAATATTATATACCCTTTTAGGGATAGATTTCAAATAGCTCTGATATAGCAGAAACCACTAAATTATGAAATTGCTAAATTGGGAATTGTATTTCAACCCAGAACAAGAAATGTGCTTGAACGGACACTAAATAACTCGCCCAGCTACAGCACTAAGGACAGATTTAGCGGGATATAAATTTGAGACCTAGTATTTAGGCGCTGGGTGACAGGTATGGGTTTAGTGCCAGAATTAGACTTGGAAATACACAGTAGCGGGTGTGTGTGAAGTTATTCTGAATGACCCAATGTGCACCTTGAATATTATATACCCTTTTAGGGATAGATTTCAAATAGCTTTGATATAGCAGAAACCACTAAATTATGAAATTGCTAAATTGGGAATTGTATTTCAACCCAGAACAAGAAATGTGCTTGAACGGACACTAAATAACTCGCCCAGCTACAGCACTAAGGACAGATTTAGCGGGATATAAATTTGAGACCTAGTATTTAGGCGCTGGGTGACAGGTATGGGTTTAGTGCCAGAATTAGACTTGGAAATACACAGTAGCGGGTGTGTGTGAAGTTATTCTGAATGACCCAATGTGCACCTTGAATATTATATACCCTTTTAGGGATAGATTTCAAATAGCTCTGATATAGCAGAAACCACTAAATTATGAAATTGCTAAATTGGGAATTGTATTTCAACCCAGAACAAGAAATGTGCTTGAACGGACACTAAATAACTCGCCCAGCTACAGCACTAAGGACAGATTTAGCGGGATATAAATTTGAGGCCTAGTATTTAGGCGCTGGGTGACAGGTATGGGTTTAGTGCCAGAATTAGACTTGGAAATACACAGTAGCGGGTGTGTGTGAAGTTATTCTGAATGACCCAATGTGCACCTTGAATATTATATACCCTTTTAGGGATAGATTTCAAATAGCTCTGATATAGCAGAAACCACTAAATTATGAAATTGCTAAATTGGGAATTGTATTTCAACCCAGAACAAGAAATGTGCTTGAACGGACACTAAATAACTCGCCCAGCTACAGCACTAAGGACAGATTTAGCGGGATATAAATTTGAGGCCTAGTATTTAGGCGCTGGGTGACAGGTATGGGTTTAGTGCCAGAATTAGACTTGGAAATACACAGTAGCGGGTGTGTGTGAAGTTATTCTGAATGACCCAATGTGCACCTTGAATATTATATACCCTTTTAGGGATAGATTTCAAATAGCTCTGATATAGCAGAAACCACTAAATTATGAAATTGCTAAATTGGGAATTGTATTTCAACCCAGAACAAGAAATGTGCTTGAACGGACACTAAATAACTCGCCCAGCTACAGCACTAAGGACAGATTTAGCGGGATATAAATTTGAGGCCTAGTATTTAGGCGCTGGGTGACAGGTATGGGTTTAGTGCCAGAATTAGACTTGGAAATACACAGTAGCGGGTGTGTGTGAAGTTATTCTGAATGACCCAATGTGCACCTTGAATATTATATACCCTTTTAGGGATAGATTTCAAATAGCTCTGATATAGCAGAAACCACTAAATTATGAAATTGCTAAATTGGGAATTGTATTTCAACCCAGAACAAGAAATGTGCTTGAACGGACACTAAATAACTCGCCCAGCTACAGCACTAAGGACAGATTTAGCGGGATATAAATTTGAGGCCTAGTATTTAGGCGCTGGGTGACAGGTATGGGTTTAGTGCCAGAATTAGACTTGGAAATACACAGTAGCGGGTGTGTGTGAAGTTATTCTGAATGACCCAATGTGCACCTTGAATATTATATACCCTTTTAGGGATAGATTTCAAATAGCTCTGATATAGCAGAAACCACTAAATTATGAAATTGCTAAATTGGGAATTGTATTTCAACCCAGAACAAGAAATGTGCTTGAACGGACACTAAATAACTCGCCCAGCTACAGCACTAGGGACAGATTTAGCTGGATATAAATTTGAGGCCTAGTATTTAGGCGCTGGGTGACCGGTATGGATTTAGTGACAGAATTAGACTGGGATATGGCCAAAAAATAAACAGACTATTGCTGGTTAAATGCACTTGGTGTGACAGCTTCACCCTGATGTAGGCTTTAGCCAAAAAACAACCACACCATTGAGGGTTAAATGCACTTGGTGACAGGCGCAGCTTGCCCCTGATTTAGTATATGGCCAAAAAATGAACAGACTATTGCTGGTTAAATGCACTTGGTGTGACAGCTTCACCCTGATGTAGGCTTTAGCCAAAAAACAACCACACCATTGAGGGTTAAATGCACTTGGTGACAGGCGCAGCTTGCCCCTGATTTTGTATATGGCCAAAAAATGAACAGACTATTGCTGGTTAAATGCACTTGGTGTGACAGCTTCACCCTGATGTAGGCTTTAGCCAAAAAACAACCACACCATTGAGGGTTAAATGCACTTGGTCGCAGCTTGTGCTGGCGCACCACAAGACACAAAATGGCCGCCGATCACCCCAGAAAAATGTGACTGACAAACGGTCTGTGCAGCCTAAAAACAGTGAGCAATTGAGGATCAGCAGCTCAATGATCCACAGCTGCAGATCGATCAGTTAATCAAGTCCTTTGGAGGAGTTAATCTGCCTAATCTCGCCCTACTGTCGCAGCCGCAACCTCTCCCTACGCTAATCAGAGCAGAGTGACGGGCGGCGCTATGTGACTCCAGCTTAAATAGAGGCTGGGTCACATGGTGCTCTGGCCAATCACAGCCATGCCAATAGTAGGCATGGCTGTGATGGCCTCTTGGGGCAAGTAGTATGACGCTTGTTGATTGGCTGCTTTGCAGCCTTTCAAAAAGCGCCAAGAAAGCGTCACAAAAGCGCGAAGAAAGCGACGAACACCGAACCCGAACCCGGACTTTTACGAAAATGTCCGGGTTCGGGTCCGTGTCACGGACACCCCAAAATTCGGTACGAACCCGAACTATACAGTTCGAGTTCGCTCATCCCTAGTTATATTCTTGTACATAGGAGCAGTATTATAGTAGTTATGTTCTTGTACATAGGAGCAGTATTATAGTAGTTATATTCTTGTATATCAGAGACAGTATTATAGTAGTTATATTCTTGTACATATTATCAGTATTATAATAGTTACATTTATGTACATAGGAGGCAGTATTGTAATAGTTTTATACTTGTACATAGGAGGCAGTATTGTAATAGTTTTATACTTGTACTTAGGAGGCAGTATTATAGTAGTTATATTTTTTGTAAATTTTCTTTTTATTAGGCAGTAATAATAAATGCATAAAGGATCCAACCCCTTACAATAACTGTACAACAGTTAGATTGTAGTATAAAACAGGAGCAAATTTGGACTTTAGCGTACAAAGATGTCATGTTATACAGCAGTACATGTATCAATCTTAACACAAGGTGTCCACATAACACAGTTTGCATCATGAAAGTTTGTTGTGCTTAGCTAGGAACTTGTGATGGAAGAACATCTGAATTTAATGCAAGTACTGAGTTGGGAGAGGTATGGAAGGGAGGGGGTAACTGAGGGTGAGGATGGGAAACATGGGCGGGGGAGGGGTGGAAGAGGGGTAAAAGACATTAGTGAGTAAGGCCCTCCTGTACACGCAGATATCCACTGCCACTGTATGCGTAGAAAGCTAACAAAACCAAAAGTCTATTGTATTTTACAGGTTATGTTGATTTCCAAGATAGGTGAACTAAGGGCAGAGGACTATCCTTTCAGCTGGAGTTTAGATAGACTCTGTGGCTGGTATTCTAAATGACAGCCATGGTCTCCATATCCTCAAGTGCCTCTCATACTGTCTGGTCTCCCAAGTCGCCAGTTCCTCCAATCGGCATATCTGGTTAACCTTAGTTATCCAGTGTGAGATTGTCGGAGGGTCTTCGCTGAGCCATCTCTGTGGTATGAGTAGCCTCGCTGCCTGTATTAGGTGGGTGGCTAAATTTCTTTTAGAAGGAGACAGGGCGGGTGTGGGAAGCCAGAGGAGCACCAATTCTGGAGACAACGGAATGGAAGTGTTCATTACCTTATTAATTATGTCTGATATTCTCTCCCAGAATGGGCAAATTTTTGGACAGGACCAGAAGATATGTGTCTGTGTGCCTGAATCCTCCTTACATCTCCAGCACTGGTCTGGTACCATTGCGTAAGTACTTTATATGAGTGTTCTTGTACCCTAACACACCGCGAGAAGCCAGGGGAGTATGCGTGTATGCGGAGAATGTCAGTTTCAGTAAACTCTGTGTTTAATTTGGTTGCCTATGTTCTTAGGTAATGCGGCATCTCTGTAGGGTTTGAGGTGTTCAGAGCAGGATATAACTTTGAAATCAGCTTACATGGGGGGGTCTCTAAGTTCAGCAGTTTTTCAAACCATGTCAGTTCTACTGTATGTTTTTTGTTGCCCAGCAATGGTTTACTCTATCGAGTCCATAAAGTTACTAGCTGTCAAGATGTAGTTTAATGGGTGTTGCTTAGGAAGAGTTCCTGATGCTCCATCCAGAAATTCAGCCGTAGTGTATTTATGCAGTTTGTGCCATGCCAGAGATATGTGTTCTACCTTAGGTCTGACTGAGAATGGTGTGAGGTCTCCTGGCATAGTTGGAGATGGGACATGAAGTAAGCTCTGGTTCTTGTTTAGTTGTCTAATAACAGAGACTGTGCCTCTGAGTAAAACCTGAGGGTGTAACGAGGAAGAGTTCAGCCCCCACAATCCAGCTCTCTGCACCCTAGTGAGTTGGGATATCTCCAGGTCACTGCCTAGGGTGTGGAAGTTTGGGACTAGAACCTGTAGCCATCTTTTCAGGTGTATGGCTTTGTAATACAGTTGGGCATCTGGGAGGGCCATACTACCCTGATTTTTTCTTAGCACCAATCTACGGTGTGCTGTTCTGTTGCCCCCCCCTCCCCCCATAGAAATATGCTGAACAACCTTCTGAGTTGAGTAAAGAAGGAGGAGAGAAGGAAGACAGACAGCATCTGCATGACATATAGAATCTTAGGCATGATAAATCCTTTTAGTAGGTTTTTCCGGCCCATACATGAGATGTATGGGATGCGTAATGTGTGGAGTTGTTGTTGGATTTCTGTCAGTAATGGTGGGTAATTCAGCTGGAACAGTCTATCTAATTTAGAGGGGATCTTAATGCCCAGATAGGATAGATGGGATGTTTTCCAAATAAATGGAGTCGTGGACTTGAGTAGGGGGATCAGTTTCGGTGGGGCTGAAACATTCATGGCTTCGGATTTTGAATAGTTTACTTTGAAATTAGAGACCCTTCCATACTGATCAAATAGAGATAATGTCACGACCATGTTTATGGCCGTGACTCCTTGGGAGCCGCATACAGTTGCCCGCGGTTTGGGTTGTTGTGTCAACCGCAGCTGGAGGCATAATGTTGTTTGCCTCAAGTGCGGTTGCCGCGGACAACAGGAGTGTGTGCGGTTGCCTTGGAGTTGTGTGCGTGTATGTATGCACTTTTGTATGTCTGTGTGCACTCTGTTTTATGTGTGGTGTGCACTGACATCTTCCCTTCACTGTGGTTGCCCGTGGCAACGTTTGGTTGTATGGTGTACATGTGTTGGCAGTGTTCCGGCCTTCGGCTGACTCCCAGGACATGGTTGCCACCCATGTCGTTGCCAGCGGCAACAGCCACAGTGTGTTCTAGTGTTGGACACTTTCTCTTTAAGATGGTGTTTCCCTTCCCTGGTGCTGGAAGGGTTAACTCCATTCCCAGTGTGTGTGTGAGTCACTGGGTGTGCCTGACTGTGGGGTGTGGTTACATGGGCTATAAAGTCTCAGTCCAGATTAGTTCTCTGGTGGGGTACTCCAGGCATGTTGCTGGAGTCGTCCTCCTGTTACCCTATAACCGTCCTTCTTGTAAGGGCCACCCTTCCGGTCATAAATCCTTTACCCTGATGTTTTGTTGATGTCCTATGTCTTTGGTTTTTAGTGCAGCTATGGATGTCCTGGTTCCTGAGTGTTCTTATGTGTGTGCTGTTTGTTTTATGTTTCTGTGGACAGCGTTTTCTGAGCACGGGTTCCAGTCAGCAAGGATGTGGCAGGTTAGTGTGGAACTGTTGGGTTCACCTGTCATGTCCATAGATCTGTTTATGTTCCCCATCTTCATGTTGCTTGGCTAGTGAGACTCCTGCTCCTCTGTGCCTAGGAGGAGTGGGTTGTCCTACCCTGCTCCTTAGTTCAGGGCCATTCTGAGGGCTTGCAGGGACAATTAGGTACCAGCGTATGAACCCTCCTACCACCAGGGTCAGCTCATACAGACAGGAGACAGGGTCAGCGTTAGGGACGCAATAGGATGTGACCTGCTCCCTAATTCTGTTGCCATGGCCGAGCAGCGACCGGACATCAGCTGGCATCGCACGGCTGAGGATTTTCCCCATCCTCAGCCGTGACAGATAACATGTGCGGGAAGGCCTCGACCGGGTTGGAACCCATGACCAGCAGGTCATCTGCATAAGCTGCATTAAGATATTCTGTAGGACCATTTTTAGTCTTAATTCCTTTGATATCTGGGTGGTCTCTGATAGCTTGAAGCAAAGTTTCCATAACTAAAATGTAAAGGGCAGGTGATAAGGGGTAACCCTGTCGCGTCCCATTCCTTATGGGGAAGGAAAGAGTGCCATTTACTCAGATTCGGGAGCTGGGGTCACCATACAAAGTCATGACTGCTTCCTGAAACTGTATAGGGATGCCAAACTTATGCAATGTCTTCTTCATGAAATTCCAGCTCACCCGGTCAAAGGCCTTCTCTGCATCTATACCAAACAGGACCAGAGGAAGGCGTCTCTTTATTGCTAATTGTATGGTTGATATTAGTCTGCAGGAGTTATGACTACCCTCTCTACCTGGGACGAAGCCAGCTTGTTTGGGGTGGATAAGCTTAGGGAGAAAGGCGAGTATCCAGCAATTTTGCCCAGACCTTTTTGTCCACATTTAAAAGTGAAATTGGCCTATAGTTACCACATAGTTTAGGGTCTTTACCGGGCTTAGGGAGGTTCGTGACAGTGGCTGAGGGATTGTTTATGCAATTGGGAGCCTGTGAGGAGTGCATTGCACCAGGCTGTTAGATGGGGGGGCTAGAATTTGGGGGGGGGGGGGCTAGAATTTTCAAGAACTTTTTGAAATATCCTACCGGGAAACCATCAGGGCCTGGGCTTTTCCCTAGGGGCATAGAATTTAGAATGTTTGTGACCTCTTTCTCAGTGGCAGGGGCTAATAATGCTTCACTTTCTTTATCATCTAGTCGGGGGAGTTTTAGGCGGTGTAGGAAGTCATCGATCATTGAATCATTAGACCCATTTATCCCTTCTGTTCCCTCGAGGAGCCCATATAGGTCTTGATAGAATTTTTGAAACTCTTTGGCTATGCCAGCTGTTTTATGTAGTGTAGTACCATCTTTTGTGTTGATACCTGGGATGTACATGGAGTCTTTCCTCTGTTTAATGAGAGAAGACATCAGTTTCGTACCTTTGTCTCCGTGTGAGTAGAGTACTGATAAGCTTTTGCATGGCAGATATTAAGGTGGTCTTTCAGTTGGTTACGCAAGTTACTCAGTTCAATTTGCGCATCAAGAGCTCTAGAACATTTGTGTATGGATTCTATCAAGGCAATCTGTTTGAGCAAAGAGTCTAGTTTTTTTTTGTCTTTCTCTTTTGACCTTGCTGCCTAGAGCAATAAGTTCCCCCCTTATGACCACACGGTCGTCAGAGGCATGCCCTCTGTAATGTTATCTTTGAAGAACCAGGACAGTTTTTGACTGAGGGTATTGACGTCCTCCTGTTTGTCGAATAACGTTTTGTTCAATCTCCACTGCTGGGTATGCGAGGGCAGGGTTGGAAACTGCAGAGAGGTTGATACAGGTGCATGGTCTGAGACCTTGATGGGCTCAATGATAGATTGCTCCACCCTATCAGCACAACTGCTCGAGACCAAGATATAATCCAATCTCTTATGAGTGTTGTGCGGAGCCGAGAAAAATGTGTAGTCTCGATCAGTAGGGTGGAGCAACCTCCATGAGTCTACAAGATTGATTTCCGATAGCTAAGCATTAACACGTCCTAAAGCTGCCTGGGTCAGCTGAGAGAAGCCGTCAGAAACATCTACTATGGGGTTCAGCGTGACATTAAGGTCTCCTCCAATCAACCTTATGCCTTCAGCAAAAGAGAAAAACTTTTTTAGGGTGCTGATAATCCATTTCGTCTGACCTCTGTTATGGCTATACAGGCAAGCGAGGGTTACCACCTGAGTGCCTATTGTCCCCTTTACAAAGATATAACGGCCCTCTGGGTCTGTTTGCATACATGTGGTTTTAAAGGGAACTCTTTTAGATATTGCTATACCAACACCCCTTGAAGATTTATCGAATGTGCTGGTGACCCAATGCTGGAAGTGTTTTCTGGAGTGTAGGTATGTGAGCTGATTTAAAATGCAGTTCTTGGAGGAAGCAGATGTCTGTGCGTGATTTTTTCAGAAGGCGAGTAACCTGTGATCGCTTCTGCGGGGTGTTAAATCCCCTTACATTGAAGGAAGTACATTTAATTAACGACATTGTGGTGTTCGCGGGATGACTCTAAAGCATGTGTTTAGCGTAAATATGTGCGTGTGACCGGGGAAACAGGGTGTATCCAAAAACATCGGTAACATCTGAATTGTAGACCATATTATCAACAGAAATAGCGGGTGTCTCGTGCTGAGCGTGCCATCCCACAAAATAAGACGTAGCGCGAACAGCACGAGACAGCCTGAGAAATAGCGCTTGCACCAGGCTTGCGCAGTTAAACCCCTGGTGATTGCCTGAGGGGAAGGCAAGTAAATGGCCATCAATGGAAAACAGCCAATTTGCCCTGCAGAGTGTGGCAAACGTTAATAATTGATAAAACAGTATCTATATCAACCTAGTCAATAGATGAATAGCCTGTCAGTTCAGGGGCCCGCAGACCGCAAGGTCTCAAGTGACTGCAGTACATACAAACAGAATAGGAACAGTGTAGTGCAGTAACTACACCCCAAGATTTGCTGTCCATGAGTGAGGTTGTGCCCAGAGGACATGTTCTAAGGCCTCACATTCTGCAGGTGGATTTCTTCTTTGTTGAGGCCTTGACCATTCTCTGTTCTTCCGGTAGGTCCGGTAGTGGGACCCCGATTTCGGCTGATGGAAGCCATGATGGAATGTCAAGCGGGTATTTTGAAGCAGTTCCCATGCTGCAGGTAAATCCGCAGGTGACCGGATCGTGCATCTCTTGCCTCCAGATGAAAAAGTGAGGCTGAAGGGAAAGAGACACTTCTAGGGTGTTTTTGTGACCCTCAGGTGGTCTGTGAGCGGCCGCAGGGCTCTCCACTTACTTAGTGTTGAGGGTGCGAGGTCCTGGAACAGGAGTATCTTGGCCCCTTCGTATAGAGAGTCTATATGCTCCCTAGCCGCTTTAAGTATCGCAACTGTGTCCACATAACGCAGTAGGCCGCACACCACATCTCTTGGCGGATCGTTGTCCTTCGGCTTTGGTCTGAGCGCCCTGTGGAGGCGCTCTATACAAATCTCAGCTGCTCTGTTGGCACCTAATAGGCTGGAGAAAATGGCGGTTGCCGCCTCAGGTAACTCTTCATGGAGTACATGCTCTGGGAGGCCTCGCAGACTGATATTTTACCTTCTGCTGCAGTTTTCCTGGTCCTCTATGAGGGCGTAAGCATTGTCCAGTGAATTTGCGTAGGCAGCGCTATTATCTCCCAGCGTACGGGCGAAGGTAAGAATGGCCGCTTGTGTATACTCCAGCTTTTCCACAAGATGCCCTATGTGCCTAAAGTCGCTCTAAATTTAGTGAGGTCTTGTAACACCGGAGCCAATGCTGACGATAGGGCTTGCTGTATGAACTGGAGCGAGATGGGCGCATGGTTATTTAGGCGAACCCCAGCGTCCTAATCAGCGGAGGCACTGTCGGCTCCTTCAGTGTCATGTGCCCAGTCCTCGTGTTCAGGCGGCGCCATCTTGTTAAAGCTTGCGGCCGGAGGCTTCTTATTTAGGAATTTCTCCATGTCCTGGGCTCCTCTGTCTTGTTTAGGAGGTTCTGGCTTGTCTCTGGGAATGCACCTTCCAACTTTTCCATTCTTTGTCTGGCTAGGTAGCGAAATTTACCAGTTTGCAGGATCACAAGGAGAGGAGCTCCTTCACATGCGTCTGACTCAGTAGGCGGTCAGGCTCCGCCCCATGGTAGTTATACTCTTGTACATAGGAGCAGTATTCTAGTAGTTATATTCTTGTACATAGGAGCAGTATTATAGTAGTTATATTCTTGTACATAGGAGCAGTATTCTAGTAGTTATATTCTTGTACATAGGAGCAGTATTATAGTAGTTATATTCTTGTACATAGGGAGCAGTATTATAGTAGTTATATTCTTGTACATAGGAGCAGCATTATAGTAGTTATATTCTTGTACATAGGAGGCAGTATTATAATAGTTATATTCTTGTACATAGGAGCAGTATTATAGTAGTTATATTCTTGTACATAGGAGCAGTATTATAGTAGTTATATTCTTATACATAGGAGCAGTATTATAGTAGTTATATTCTTGTACATAGGAGGCAGTATTATAGTAGTTATATTCTTGTACATAGGAGCAGTATTATAGTAGTTATATTCTTGTACATATGAGGCAGTATTATAGTAGTTATATTCTTGTATGTAGGGGGCAGTATTATAGTAGTTATATTCTTGTAAAAAGGAGGCAGTATTATAGTAGTTATATTCTTGTATGTAGGGGGCAGTATTATAGTAGTTATATTCTTGTAAATAGGAGGCAATATTATAGTAGTTATATTCTTGTACATAGGAGCAGTATTATAGTAGTTATATTCTTGTACATAGGAGCAGTATTATAGTAGTTATATTCTTGTACATAGGAGCAGTATTATAGCAGTTATATTCCTGTACATAGGAGCAGTATTATAGTAGTTACATTCTTGTACATATGAGGCAGTATTATAGTAGTTATATTCTAGTACATAGGAGCAGTATTATAGTAGTTATATTCTTGTACATAGGAGCAGTATTATAGTAGTTACATTCTTGTACATATGAGGCAGTATTATAGTAGTTATAATCTTCTATATAGGAGTAGTATTATAGTAGTTATATTTTTGTACATAGGAGGCAGTAATATAGTAGTTATATTCTTGTACATAGGATGCAGTATTATAGTAGTTATATTCTAGTACATATGAGGCAGTATTATAGTAGTTATATTGTTATATATAGGAGCATTATTATAGTAGTTATATTCTTGTACATAGGAGCAGTATTATAGTAGTTATATTGTTGTACATAGGAGCAGTATTATAGTAGTTATATTCTTGTACATAGGAGCAGTATTATAGTAGTTATATTCTTGTACATAGGAGCAGTATTATAGTAGTTATATTCTTGTACAGAGCAGGCAGTATTATAGTACTTATATTCTTGTACATAGGAGCAGTATTATAGTAGTTTCATTCTTGTACATAGGAGCAGTATTATAGTAGTTATATTATTTTACATAGGAGGCAGTATTATAGTAGTTTTTTTATTGTACATAGGAGCAGTATTATAGTAGTTATATTCTTGTACAGAGCAGGCAGTATTATAGTACTTATATTCTTGTACATAGGAGCAGTATTATAGTAGTTTCATTCTTGTACATAGGAGCAGTATTATAGTAGTTATATTATTTTACATAGGAGGCAGTATTATAGTAGTTATATTATTTTACATAGGCGGCAGTATTATAGTAGTTTTATTCTTGTGCATAGGAGCAGTATTATAGTAGTTATATTCTTGTACATAGGAGGCAGTATTATAGTAGTTATATTCTTGTACACAGGAGCAGTATTATAGTAGTTATATTCTTGTACATAGGAGCAGTATTATAGTAGTTATATTCTTGTACATAGGAGGCAGTATTATAGTAGTTATATTCTTGTACATAGGAGCAGTATTATAGTAGTTATATTCTTGTACATAGGAGGCAGTATCATAGTAGTTATATTCTTGTACATAGGAGCACTATTATAGTAGTTATATTCTTCTATATAGGAGTAGTATTATAGTAGTTATATTCTTGTACATAGGAGCAGTATTATAGTAGTTATATTCTTGTACATAGGAGCAGTATTATATTAGTTATATTGTTGTACATAGGAGCAGTATTATAGGAGTTATATTCTAGTACATAGGAGCAGTATTATAGTAGTTTTTTTATTGTACATATGAGCAGTATTATAGTAGTTTTATTCTTGTGCATACAGTATTTTCTCCCTAATCATTTGAAGTTTGTCTCTACACTTTTTTTAATTAATAATCAACAGAATTAATTAAAGGTTAAAGCAAGAAAAATAAGTCAACATAATTAGCTATTTAAATCTTGCCATACTGCAGTGGTAATCTGCTGTGAATCCTATTGTGACTCTTTGTACTGCAGTATATTTTGTGGTACTCTGATCAAATGGCTTGAATTGTTTCATATTTTTAAGCCTCCGAATGTATAACCCCTTGGATTGAAAATGGAAACCTGAAGTAAGATTACAATTCACTCGAAAAATCGTAGAAAATCTAAAGTGCAACAATAGTCCTGTAATTTCATAGAAGTGCTGTCATTTTCCGCATCAAAGAGTAATCTATGTGAAATGGAGGGAAAATATTTTATAAAAATACACTGAAAACACAGAGGAATGATGGTTTCTTATTTTTCTCCGTCTTCTCCTTAATGTCATGCAGTAAAGTACAAGAATAATACATCTTCCATGTAACTCGCTCTATGGGAGGAGAGGGGCAGCATTTTCTGAGTATTTGATATTCAGGGTTTATGCAAGAATAAAGCAGATCATCAATGGCAAATGGAAATTGATCTAAAAAGTTATTATTTTTTGGAATTTTAGTCTCTTGATTGATGCTGATGAAGAATAGGTATCTACAAGAGGACATCTAGAAAGCCAGAAAATGAATAATGATATCCCCCGGTCATATCCCATTTTCCAGTATATTGACTGCACACTGGGGACCGGAATATATGTTTTAGGAGGGAGAGCAAAGCATGCCCATGAATTAATTGGACACCCAGCAATAATCGAGGGGGGCATGAGAAGCCAGATACGTGTTTATTTTGATCTCGTGTTATCTCTGTCAGAACTTTTGTAAAGGGTTTTCCAGGATTTAAAAAAAATAAAAAAATGCTGACTCCAAGTGTTTTTGGGTCAGTGACATTTTTTTGTAACTTGAAGAAATGCATTTACATTGTGTGAAGTGTTTTAATAGCATTTTAGCATGAAGGGACATCACAAGGGAGTACATAACTTCCAATAAAAAATGCAAGGCATCCCAAAAAATGCCATACAAGAACACCACTATATATCCAAAAACTGCCATACAAGTAGCACACACTATATATCCAAAAACTCCTCAAAATTAACTTAAGACAAAACATTTTTTAGGTGTTTTGTATAAAATAATGCAGGACACAAAACGTTACGAGGCAGTGCCCCAAGGAACAAAAAAAAATTCTGCAAAACACCTTTTCAGTGGTTGACAATTTTAGGGCCACGAGGGCCACCGATTCTCTGCACCCCGGTGATCGGCTGTTCCTTGGACCTCTGGCTCTGGAACTAGAACTTGAATAAAGAAAGAAGCATCTCCGTTCAAAGTGTGGTTGCCATGGTGGGTTACTGCAGCTCAGCTCCCGGTAAAGTTAATGTAACCGAACATGGCCACGACACTTTGAGCCGAGCAGAGCCTCCTGTGGCATTCACAGCCGGAGGCTGCAGAGAACAGCTAATCGTTGGTTGTGAGCTGTCAGACCCTCACCAATCGGATAATAATGACCTATCCTGAGGGTAGGTAATCTACTTTCTAATTACATTTCCTGTTTCCTGATGTATCTTGGTATGAGTGGCGTTAGATGACCAGCTTTGAAAAATACAAAAAAAAAGCATTATCTTCTGATACTCTGTCCTGAGATGTCTTTGCTGTATTTGACCAGCTATTGGTTGTGATGTGAATTACAGCCTCTGGAAGCCCTTTTCTAGGATGTTGGAATAATGTATTGAAATTGCACCATGAAAAATGATAAAAAACAAAAACAAAACATGATTTCGGTATACTCGGTTCGGAGTTGTTATATTTTATGTTATATGTGTCTACTTATGGCCACCCAGTGGTTGAGATGTGAACTGCAGCCTGTAGAAAGTCTTGCTCGAATGTTGTGATATTGTATTGATATTGTATCATTAGAATCAGTCTTCTGATACTCTGTTGGGAGATGCTTACGCTATATTTGTCTATTTATGGCCGCCCAGTGGTTGTGATGTGAATTGCAGCCCCTTGAAAGTCTTGCTCAAATGTTGTGATATTGTATTGATATTGTATCATGAGAATCAGTCTTCTGATACTCTGTTGGGAGATGCTTACGCTATATGTGTCTATTTATGGCTGCCCAGTGGTTAAGATGTGAATTGCAGCCCCTTGAAAGTTTTGCTCGAATGTTGTGATATTGTATTGATATTGTATTATGAGAATCAGTCTTCCTATACTCTGTTGGGAGATGCTTACACTATATGTGTCTATTTATGGCCGCCCAGTGGTTGTGATGTGAATTGCAGCCCCTTGAAAGTTTTGCTCGAATGTTGTGATATTGCAGGGTGAGACATTGAATTCCTTAAGGAAACTTGCAGAAAGGTTGGCGTGGACATACTGTATCTGCACTTAACCCTTAATAAAGATATGCTGGAAGAGAAATTGGAAAACTCTGATCATCTTCCTACTGTCCGGTGTGGGTCCTAATCTACAATCCTGCACATATGCATCAGTCCGGTAGCTTTGATCCCTGTGTGATGTTAGCGCTTTGCATTAGTTTTTGCACATCTGCCATCAGGGTATGTGTGTGACTTCCATTAGTCAACTAGGACTCTGTAGCCATTTCTATAAACAGGTAAATATGGAGCCGCTGCCAGTGTTTGATTGCATCTATTAGTAATGAAGTACACACTGCGATGGCTTCCAAGTCTCTTAGTAAAATACTGTGACTCTTTAATATATTGACTCATGAAATGCAAATTTGCTGCTAGATTCTGAATTCCGTTTCCATATGCACGCCGTTTGGGAGCCCACCAGAGAGCTTAGTCTGCAAATGAACCAACGCTCAAAAACTTGGACGCCAACAAGACGAGATGTAGGTTTCAAGCCTCCAGGGTTCTCTGATGTTTGAAATCACATCTGCCACAGTGACAGCCACGTCTTGAAGGGAGGTGCGACACACGTGGGGTCACCTGCTAAACGAGCGGAGTCAGAAAGCTTGGACAGACGTGTAGGCGGCAGGCTGAGCCAAGGCACCTGCGGCTGGAGGCTGGTTATCCCTGCCCGTAACTTTGTAGCACTGCAGCTGCGGACGTTAGGATCTAGGACAGCGGAAAAGAAACGGGGAAATAAAAGACATGAAATGAACAGAAGGAAGGACATTGTGGAAACAGTCTTGCTTACGTCCAGAGATTCATAACCCGTCCTTATAACCTCACTGCTGAGGGTTTGTTACAATTGTATCCACTCTATATAGGAGGCCAACAGTCTGTACGCCAGGTTGATACATTGTAACTTCGATTCGACTGCTTCGTTGAATTTCACAAAGAAATTCACTTTGTGGCGAATGCGTTCATCACGAAGCGCACTTCTTTTTAAATAGCGGGCACAATGATCAGAAATGCCGCCCCATTTATCGATCCCCTCAGATGCCGCATTCCTCACTGATTGTGGAATCTGAAGTAGGCCTTTCAGGGGTTAAACAAAAAAATAATACTCACTCCATCCTTTGGAGCGTGAAGAGGCCACTGCGACCATCTTGATTGAAGATCCTGTGCGAAAACTCGTGCGGTGCGTGATGACGTCATGACGCAGGCAGGCATAGTGATGTCATTTGTCACTGCGCACAAAATTGTGTGTGGGATCTTCAATCCAGATGGCTGTGGCAGCTTCTGAGCGTTCAGATGGATGAGATGAGTTTTATTTTTATTTTATTTTTTTACGCCATTTCAGGGAAAATGTATTAGTTGCCACATAGCACGACTAAATTTGGCTTTGTCGCGATTCAAATTTTTCCTGAAATTCGGATTGAAGTCCACTTAAGATACCTCGATTAAGGCCTCATGCACACGACCGTATAGTTTTTTGTGGTCCGCAAACCGCAAAACGGACAAGAATAGGACATGTTCTATTTTTTGGGCGGGGCCACGGAATGGAGCAAAGGATGAGGACAGCACACGGAGTTCTGTCTGCATCTTTTGCGGCCCCATTGAAGTGAATGGGTCCGCATCCAAGCCGAAAAAACTGGCTACATGCACACAAACGTTTTTGGTTTCCGTGTGGGTTCCGCATTTTTTTGTGGATAGGATGCGGACACATTCATTTCATCGGGTCCGCAAAAAATGCGGACAGCACAACGTGTGCTCTCCGCATCAGATTGTCCGTTCCGCAGCCCCGCAAAAAAAAAAAAAAAACATGTCCTATTCTTGTCCGTTTTAGGGATTGTAACAATGGATCTGCAAAGAAAAAAAAATGATGGCATACGGATAAAAATTTTTTTGCACAACCGCAATTTGCAGAACGCAAAACACATACGGTCGTGTGCATGTAGCCTAACACTAATTGTAACAACTAAATCGGTACAGGAGAGAGATTTGTGCCGTTAATGTTGTTGCCTCCCAGGCAATTGCTGCGAACCCTCAGCTGTGAGAAGTATCTGGTTCGTATAGGGTTGAGGCCAGTAGAGATGAAGATGAACTGTTGGGAGGACTTGCAATATATCCAAATTCTAGCGTGATTAAAGGTACACAATGTATCGTACATGTTGCCCCGGACTCTTATGCAGACCTATGTGTCTCCATGGAAACAGACTACAAACAACCCTTGGTGTAGTCTGATCCTGTAATCACGTTCCCACATGGGGACAGTCGGCTCGCCCGGCACAGAGGGCCCGTCAAATGAAGACATCGGACATTTTCACTTGGATTTTTATGTTGCAAAAAGTCTATTGGTAAAATATTGGAATAGAATCTACATTTTTGCCCCCCTTTTTCTCCTATGCGACATCTTGCCCCATTATAATAATGATGGTCCGGGTCTGTGCTGCGTTCATGGCGTTCACACGCTCACGTTTTACACCAAGTCGTTGGCTCCTTTCCTTTGGAGGCTCCTCGGCCGCCGCTCACATCCCTGTCCGTACTCCAAGTTTCCTTCTGGCTCCTGGAGAAATGAATCCAGCAGCTGGAATGTGTGAAGATGCCGCGAAGCTCCCGGATGACATCACGATTTATAGTCCCGGTCACTTACAGCACGTAAACGGTGCGACGGCGTCACCGCTAGATCCGCATTATCATTCCCAAAGACATTGTGCTGCTCAGCCAGTGTATCTAAGCACATCATGCCTGATGAGCTGCTGTATCTAAGCTTACAATGCGGGATATGGTCTGCCGAGCTGCCATTTCTAATCCATGCACGTGTGATACAGTCTGCTAAAATGCTGTATCTAAGCTTATCATGTGTGACATTGTCTGCTGAGCTGTGTATGCAATCATATCATGGCTGATACAGTCTGGTGAACCGCTGTATCTAATCCTTGTATGTGTGATACAGTCAGCTACAATGCTGCAACGAAGCTATGTGTCATACTCTTCGCTGAGCCACTGTATCCAATTCTAGGGTGTGATACTGATGTACCTAAGCCTGTCATGTGTGATACGGTTTCCTGAGTGGTGTATCTAAACCTATAATGTGTGATACTGCCAGTTGAGCTGTGTATCTAAGCCTGTCATGTGTGATACAGTCTGCTACACTGTGTATCTAAGCCCATCATGTGTGATACTGCTAATTGAGCTGTGTATCTAAACCTATCATGTGCAATACAGTCCGCTGAGCTGTGTATCTAAACCTTTAATATGTGATACTGCCAGTTCAGCTGTGTATCTAAGCCTATCATGTGTGATGCAGTCTGCTGATCTGTGTATCTAAACCTATAATGTGTGATACTGCCAGTTGAGCTGTGTATCTAAGCCTATAATATGTGATACTACCCAGGGCCGGCTCCAGGTTCATGTGGGCCCTTGGGCGATAAATCCCAGTGGGCCCCCATGAGGCATTTTTTTTACATTGACATGTCCCCCTGTGGCTCCCACACTGTATAATGACGCCCAGTCGCCCCTATACAGTATAATGACTACTAGTGGCCCTTCACACAGTATAATGACTACTAGTGGCCCTTCACACAGTGTAATGAACCCCCAGTTCCCCCCCCCCCACTGTATAATGACCACCTGTGGCCCTGCATTCAGAATATTAACCCCCAGTCACCCCCATTCAGAATAATGACCCCCAGTAGCCCCCACACTGGGGGAATACTGTATAGAGGGGGCTCTGGGAGTCATTATACTGTGTAAGGGGCCCTCACAGTGTGATGAATGAGCCCCCAGTGGGCCCCTCACATACCTATCATTGCAGAGGAGCTGGTGGTCCTGTCCATCACTAACCGCAGCTCCCTGCGCTCCTTCTCTCCGGCGGCCGCTGCAGCAGTGAGCCCGGCCTGGAGGAGAGAAGGAGATGTGCAGTGATGTAGCTAGAACTGACTGGGCCCCACAGCAAATTTTAGTACGCCCCCCTCCCCCCCCATGTGTGCTCACATCACGTTTTTCCTATCGGTTTGATGTATACAAATGTGCAGCACTCCACGTTTTTGTATCCTGCAGAGTCAAGTAAAAAATGCAGACGTTAACGTATATGTTTTTTTACAATGGAACTGTATGGTGAACGGACGCCACTGTACGGCATCAGTCTGAGGATTGTATGGTGAACGGACGCCACTGTACGGCATCAGTCTGAGGATTGTATGGTGAACGGATGCCACTGTACGGGATCAGTCTGAGGATTGTATGGTGACTGGACGCCACTGTGCGGCATTAGTCTGAGGATTGTATGGTGACCGGACGCCACTGTGCGGCATCAGTCTGAGGATTGTATGGTGACTGGACGCCACTGCACGGCATCAGTCTGAGGATTGTATGGTGAACGGACGCCACTGTACGGCATCAGTCTGAGAATTGTATGGTGAACGGACGCCACTGTACGGCATCAGTCTGAGGATTGTATGGTGAACGGACGCCACTGTGCGGCATCAGTCTGAGGATTGTATGGTGAACGGACGCCACTGTGCGGCATCAGTCTGAGGATTGTATGGTGAACGGACGCCACTGTACGGCATCAGTCTGAGGATTGTATGGTGACCGGGCGCCACTGTACGGCATCAGTCTGAGGATTGTATGATGAACGGACGCCACTGTACGGCATCAGTCTGAGGATTGTATGATGAACGGACGCCACTGTGCGGCATCAGTCTGAGGATTGTATGGTGACCGGACGCCACTGTGGGGCATCAGTCTGAGGATTGTATGGTGACCGGGCGCCACTGTGCGGCATCAGTCTAAGGATTGTATGGTGACCGGGCGCCACTGTGCGGCATCAGTCTGAGGATTGTACGGTGACCGGACGCCACTGTGCGGCATCAGTCTGAGGATTGTATGGTGAACGGACGCCACTGTGCGGCATCAGTCTGAGGATTGTACGGTGACCGGACGCCACTGTACGGCATCAGTCTGAGGATTGTATGGTGAACGGACGCCACTGTGCGGCATCAGTCTGAGGATTGTATGGTGACCGGACGCCACTGTACGGCATCAGTCTGAGGATTGTATGGTGACCGGACGCCACTGTGCGGCATCAGTCTGAGGATTGTATGGTGACCGGACGCCACTGTACGGCATCAGTCTGAGGAATATATGTTGACCGGACGCCACTGTGCGGCATCAGTCTGAGGATTGTATGGTGAACGGACGCCACTGTGCGGCATCAGTCTGAGGATTGTATGGTGAACGGACACCACTGTACGGCATCAGTCTGAGGATTGTACGGTGACCGGACGCCACTGTGCGGCATCAGTCTGCGGATTGTATGGTGACCGGACGCCACTGTACGGCATCAGTCTGAGGATTGTATGGTGAATGGTCGCCACTGTACGGCATCAGTCTGAGGCATCTGGTAACGCATACATTTCTGGTATACATTAAATGGATGGCAGAAATGGGATGTGAACCCAGCCCTAGTGTCAGAATAAGCCCCAGTACACAGCGGAGCAGCGTGGCGGAGAGGGGAGGCCGCCATGTACTGACAGAGTGCTACCTGGTCCTGGTGGTCAGGGGTGAGGACTGTGTTTCCCAAGGAACATTTTCTACAGGGAAATACAGGGCCCAGCAAAATACACTAGAATCTATATACTATAAAGATATTAGCCCTACCCCCGAATAATAATACAATTAGGTGGTAATTTATTATATAGAAATACCTCTATATTAATATATATACGTCGTATTTCTGACACAGATTGTGGCGCAAAGATCCTTAGCACCGCAATCTGTATCTTTTCCCGCTCATGCCAGGTCTAAAAAAAGTGGTGTGGGCAGGGAAGGGGATACAGTTATGGCCATGCAGTTATTGGATACCACCGCCATACAGTGATAACACCGCCATACAATGATAAAACCACCATACAGTGACCGGATAAAAGGGTATAAGAGGGCACAGTACACGGAATGACTATGGGCACTGCACAGGGTGTGGTAAGAGGGCATAATGCAGGGTATAAAGGGGCACAGTATGGGGTGGGGGGCACAGTCACATGACCCTGTGATGTTAGAAGGTCCTTATGGTGAATGCTGTTCAGATGCCACCATAATGAGAGGCAGAGGAGTGAGACAGGGGCCCTGCGTGGACAGGAGGGGTGGACACAGCAAGTAGGTGGAAGGGGCTCTGAGGGGGATTCATACAAGAAGTAGGGGCAGGAGGTCTGTGCAGGGCAGCAATAGGAGATAGGAGGGTGGGACAGGAGCTCTGGATACATGAGGGAGGAAAGGAGACAGCAGGGGCCCCATGAGGATGAGATAGGACAGGATATGGGGGGGGCAGATGTGGGGGGGCAGGTGTCATGGAGACAAACTGCTTAATGAAACAGTAACACAACTAAATAGAATGAAGCAGCAGCCAATCGAAGAGTCCCCCCCTTCTGTCCCACAGACAAGAGACAGTCACAGTGCAGACTCACTCACAGACTGTCTTCACACTTCTCTGCTCCAGCCCTGCGGTCTCTCTCCTCAGGCAGCATGTATCCTGTGTAGAGGGGGCCTGTCCTGTGTAGAGGGGGCGTGTCCTGTGTAGAGGGGGGTGTCCTGTGTAGAGGGGGCGTGTCCTGTGTAGAGGGGGGTGTCCTGTGTAGAGGGGGCGTGTCTGAGTCTCTGCAGCTCAGAGGCCCCACCAGAGGGGTACTGCTTAAGTGAAATGACAGCAGTGAGAGCTCCCATCTGTATTGATGGAAGTGCTCATAGCAGCTCAGTGGGCCCCCCCAGGAGCATTGGGCCCCGGCACTTGCCCGGGGATGCCGGGTTATGACGCCGGCCCTGATACTACCAGTTGAGCTGTGTATCTAATCCCATCATGTGAGATACTGCCAGTTGAGCTGTGTATCTAAACCTATAATATGTGATACTACCAGTTGAGCTGTGTATCTAAACCTATAATATGTGATACTGCCAGTTGAGCTGTGTATCTAATCCTATGAAGTGTGATACGTGGATTCAGATTCAGCGGCCGGGCGCTGTGTCAGCAGTTATATATGAGGAAACTTTACCTTCACTACAAGTTGGAAATGGAGTTAGCAATGATGATGTAATGAAGAAGTATTGAGTGTCCGGGGGAAGAGCCGGCGGCGGCGTCTAGACCGCCACTGAGATCAGATTAGGCATCGGCCAGCCAGGCTGGAGATCGGAGAGGAGCCTCGCGCTGCCAGATGACGTGTTCCAATATTTCTCAGGTGAGGTTTCCATTAAGTCATGTAATGGTCTTGTCCGGTGGGGTCTGTGACGCTGCACCAGGCGGTCGCCCCTCCCTCCCCGCTTATATTTAGACCATTGCCTTATAGCACATTATACCCTGCCGTAAATGCTGGCATTTAACTCTTTACTGGCTGATTACAGGATGCTTCTCAGTGCTTGTCTGGCGTTTCCTGTAGACAGTTCATTACCGTGCGTGTCGTGTCAGTGTATCAGGTCAGATCAGAAACATCCCTGACGGCCGTCCTGCAAGTCTTAATAAAGTTTTAGTGCATCCTAATCTTGAATCCCAAAATGGGAGTTTATGCTAATTTTTTTTACATCCTGTGATGGAAAAAGGTTCAAGGATTAAATATTTTGCCCTGTTGGACGCATCCCCGGTGCGACACTCGGCTACTGAAACCGGATCTGCAGACAGGGATTCAGTCAAACATGGCTCCCAGGGGGAGGATCCTGTCCGGGATTGGCTGCCAGGGAGAACTGAAGAGCAGAGCAGGAGCAACAGAGACATTGCTCCATGGGATGTGTTATGGCAGAGAGGTGGACACAGGGGTTAAAGGGGTTTTCCCAGGAATTAATTACTATGCAATGAATAGGGCTACAAATCAGGTATTATTGTAATATATTTATGCTATAAAAAAAATATATATATTTTATTTTTCATGTACTTGACCTTTTCCTCTTGGTGGCGCCCCCTGCTGTTTATCCTTGATTGAAGATCCTGTGTGAAATATTGTACGTTGTGACGTTTGACCAAGCCGGCTAGCGTGATGACATCATCACGCACCACCCGAGAGTTCACACGGGATCTTCAATCAAGATGGCCGCAGTGGCCTCTTTACGCTCAAATGGATAAGGTGAGTATTCTTTATTTATTTTTAACTGATTAACCCATTTTTCATCTCAGATACCACAATCAGTGATGAAATCGACATCTGAGGAGTACAATGCCTAATTCATCACAAAGTGAAATTCTGCAAAACCGCCAAATCAAATTTTTGCAAACTTTGCTCATCACTAGTGGCTAAAAATTATGAACATGGAGGATGGCTACCAACGATGAGCATGGAGGGTGGCTACCAACGATGATCATGGAGAATGACTACTAACGATAAGAATGGAAGGTGGCTGCCAACGATGAGCATGGAGGGTAGCTACCAACGATGATCATGGAGAATGACTACTAACGATGAGCATGGAAGGTGGCTACCAACGATGAGAATGGAAGGTGGCTACCAAGGATGAGCAATGAGGGTGGCTACAAACAATGATCATGGAGGATGACTACTAACGATGAGCATTGAAAGTGGCTACCAACGATGAGCATGGAGCATGGCTACCAATGATGAGCATGGAGGATGGCTATCAACGATGAGCATGGAGGATGGCTACCAATGATGAACATGGAGGATGGCTACCAACGATGAGCATGGAGGGTGACTACCAATACTAAGCATGGAGGATGGCTACCAATGATGAGCATGGAGGGTGGCTACCAATTATGAGCATGGAGGATGGCTACCAATGATGAATATGGAGGATGGGTACCAACAATGAGCATGGAGGGTGGCTACCAACGATGAGCATGAAGGGTGGATACCAACGCTGAGCATGGAGGATGGCTGCCAACGACAAGCATGGAGGGTGGCTACCAACGATGAGCATGGAGGGCAGCTACCAACTATATGAAGAAGGAGGGTCAAATGACCAAATGTGATCAAATCCACTATATAAAGTGGCTTATTTCTGCCAATTTCTCCAGATCCTAAAGATCAAGCTCAAGGGAGTATATACTATATAGGCAAACAATGCAGATAATATGGTCCCTTGGAGACCCAGCCCTGTTAGAGATCCCATCCCCTCTGTTTTTGGGTGATAAGAATTGGTGATGAACTCCCCTTTTAAGAGGAGCAGTACCTTGAGGGAGAGCACCTGGCCCAAGTGTCTTGGGAAGTATGTGGAGAAGAAAGCAGACACCAGCATGGCAAAAAAAAAAAAAAGGTCTCAATTCGATCTTTTGTCTCGTTTCTACATGTATGTACGTCATGGATCATGTCACAAAACAATCTGCCTCAGCCTCGACTAAAAACCATTGAAAGTTTGTATCCCCACTTGGTCCAAGCTTCACTATCCACCACAATAAAACGGCTTGGCTCGTATTTTACTTTCATCTGGAAACCTTGTAATTGTGTTTATTTTTTTGTAACACCAATTCTCCGGCTGCCAGAGCTCAGGGTTTAGCGCGGTGCAGCTACTTGTTTAATGCTCTTTGGCAGCTGAAAATAATCCCAGAAAATACTAAAAAAATTGTTTATCAGTAAATGTAGGTTAGATGGCGTCCAACAGAAAGCCTTCGCACAAGCAGCACGTTTCGGTGGCTTTGTAATTAGACCTAATGCTGTCTTTGCAGCTGGGCAGAGGCTCCATCTAATTGTAATTGAAATCTTTTGCTGAGGCTTCCAGTAGGTAACAGACTCCATCTGAAATAAGTGCGATATAATGACTCTGACAAAGGATGGAATTTTCATTACACGGGAAGACGAAAATTGCAGTAATGTAGCATTTTACAGCTTAAACGTCTCCTGATCAAATCTTTCCAATCTTCAGATTACCGTTTCTTTCTTACCTCGGCGTGAGATATTTCTTTTTCCGGGCAAATTTTGGCTGCAAAGAGTCCCCCTTTGCTAACAAGGTATTTGCAACTAAATAAGTTAGAAGTGACATCTGCTCGGTTGGGTTCTTGGAAAATTCCTGTCTATCGGCGGTAAAATTACCTCGCTGACGGAGGCAGTTCCTGGTTTACAGAAAAGGGCCTGTTGTGTGGAGAAAATTGCCGTATCAAATGTTATTTAATGCTTAAAGTATGGATTTGGAATCTCGGAGTCTATACAGTCAGAAGTCTCCCCCAGTCCAATTCTCCTCTAACTAAGACGGATAAACTCAATTTTTATTTATTTTTTGTCTAGATTTTATTTCAGTTTTAACTGGAGGAGAAACTAGATAATGACCGTTAAGTGCTACTTGGAGACATATTCAATCAAGCAGTGTAAAACATTGAATTATAGGATCACGTTTATCTGTGTGAGCTCTTCAGCTGAAAGTAATTGATAGGTTCTGGTGTAAACCCAATGGGAGCATATATGATGACAAAAGCTTTTCCGTGCCTACAGAATACCGCACATAACTAACCTAAGAACTTGTAATCAAAGAGGTGGCTCCTTACTGAACACACTGATTGTAGGTGGCAGCATGATAGTTATATTCTTGTACATAGGAGCAGTATTATAGTAGTTATATTCTAGTACATAGGAGCAGTATTATAGTAGTTATATTCTTGTACATAGGAGCAGTATTATAGTAGTTATATTCTTGTACATAGGAGGCAGTATTATAGTAGTTATATTCTTGTACATAGGGGCAGTATTATAGTAGTTATATTCTTGTACATAGGAGCAGTATTATAGTAGTTATATTCTTGTACATAGGAGCAGTATTATAGTAGTTATATTCTTGTACATAGGAGCAGTATTATAGTAGTTATATTCTTGTACATAGGAGGCAGTATTATAGTAGTTATATTCTTGTACATAGGGGCAGTATTATAGTAGTTATATTCTTGTACATAGGAGCAGTATTATAGTAGTTATATTCTTGTACATAGGAGCAGTATTATAGTAGTTATATTCTTGTACAAAGGAGCAGTATTATAGTAGTTATATCCTTGTACATAGGAGGCAGTATTATAGTAGTTATATTCTTGTACATAGGAGCAGTATTATAGTAGTTATATTCTTGTACATAGGAGCAGTATTATAGTAGTTATATTCTTGTACATAAGATCAGTATTATAGTAGTTATATTCTTGTACATAGGAGGCAGTATTATAGTAGTTATATTCTTGTACATAGAAGTAGTATTATAGTAGTTATATTTTTGTACATAGGAGCAGTATTATAGTAGTTATATTCTTGTACATAGGTGCAGTATTATAGTAGTTATATTCTTGTACATAGGAGCAGTAGTATAGTAGTTATATTCTTGAACATAGGAGGCAGTATTATAGTAGTTATATTGTCACGCATATGAGGTAATATTATAGTAGTTTTATTCTTGTACATAGGAGCAGTATTATAGTAGTTATATTCTAGTACATAGGAGGCAGTATTATAGTAGTTATATTCTTGTACATAGGAGCGGTATTATAGTAGTTATATTCTTGTACATAGGAGCAGTATTATAGTAGTTTTATTCTTGTACATAGGAGCAGTATTATAGTAGTATATTTTTGTACATAGGTTCTGTATGTGACAATATTATAAATGTCAAGGTTGCCTCAGAACATTTTTTTTTACATGATTGATTATATTCTGCCCGCTCTGCTATGTTTTACGTTACAGTATTATTTCTCTTTTTAAACTCTTACAGCCATTGATGCTCATTGTGACGCAGTAACAGCATCTAATTGCCTTTCTGGTTCAGCTTAATCCTCTGCATTTGTAGACATGAGGTGACATGCTTAAATATTTCACATTGCAATTTACGTGAATAAATACACTGTGGAATAATCTATTAATGGCCGTCATCTGCTGATGCATAGTTTATGGGGATGATTCCCTTATTACAGTACATGCTTTGTACGTATTCCACCATACTGAGCTGTGCTAATGACAAGCCGATCTGGCAGAATAGGAGCAGAGTCCGAGGAGCAGACGGATGCGGGCTCTCCTCACTGTCTAATAGAGCTGTACATCAATGTTCACATTTCTGCTGACGCCGCACGCCTTGCTGATTATAATTCACCTGCATTACTTTCCTTTTATTTTTCTGCACAGTACAAATGCTGCATTGCCCTCCTGGGATGAAATATGTTGCTTGGGTGAAGATTTATTTCACAGACAGCTGTAGATTAAGGGGAGGTAACTCTAGCAAACAAAAAGATTTTAGGGCAGGTGCTTTCCTGCTAATCTTGGCCCTGTGAAACCAATATGGTGCGGGTTTAATGAATTTACTGCATTGGATGCTTTCTGAGCCATCAATATGCAGAAAAGATTTCTGGGATCCTGTCCTCCTTGGACATCTACCATGGATCATCTCCAGCTGAACCATTGTTTCTTCCAATAATTTTGCCTCCTGTATGCATTTCTCTGAAAATGCTTAACCACTCGAGGCTTTTTCATTAAATAAACTATAGAAATTTCACAACTTTTTGTTTGGTTTGTATTGATACCTGATTATGGAAAATCTAAGAATCATATAAAGTTCAGGTGGATAGAAATTTCTCGAACAATCTTCCAGTCACAGGGAACAAGTGGCAGGAACGAGATACAGTATGATGTACCTTCTATTACCAAAGTGTCCAGGTTCAGGGAGGAGGACAAAGATGGCTAATTTGTTGAATTCATCGATATGACAGAATCGTAGTAATATCACACGAAGTCCAGTAACTCGGTGTTAGCAGAACTCTTGAACTTCTCCTCCTGCCCTACTTCTTCCTCATCCACCTATTCTTTTGTCTTCTCTTATTCTCGTCTTCCTCCTCATTCTTCTCTTCCTCTTCTTCTTTTTCCTCTCATTCATTTCCATCCTTTCATCCCTCGTTCTTGTCCTCTTCTTCCCCTCCAGGATCCTCCATAAAGTATTAAGAGCAGTCACACAGCCCCCGATCTCCAGAACTCATTACCTGGATCAAACAGAGAGAGAAAGATCGTTCTTGGACACATTTATAACAAGACTCAAAGTGGACCTGTTCAGTTTGGCATTTGAAGGAAAATAAAACACTTGTTCTGTCCACAGGGCATTCTAACAAGTTGATCGGTTTACTCCCAGACTGCACTCTGAATCCCCTGAGAATCAAGCACTACAAAAGGTTGTTGTTTTCTCCTTTCTCTTCCTCCTGTTTACTTCCTTCTAGTTCTTCCCCTTCTACCCTTATTCCTTTACTTCCCCTCTCCTCTTATCCACCTCTTTTTTTACTACTGCCCCTCTTGTTTCTCCTCATCTCCTCCTACCCTTATTCCTCCACTTCCTCTTAGGCCTCATGCACACGACCGTGACGTTTTTTTGCTGTCCGCAAACTGCGGATCCGCCAAAAAAACAGAAGGCCCATGTTGCGCAAAGCGCGGACAAGAATAGGACATGTTATATTTTTTTAGCGAAGCCGCGGAACGGAGCCACGGATGCGGACAGCACACAGAGTGCTGTCCGCATCTTTTGCAGCCCCATTGATGCGGACCCAAACAACGATCGTGTGCATGAGGCCTTCTACTCCTCTTCGTCTTCTCCTCTTCTTGATCGTACTCCTCCTCCTCTTATTGTTCCTCTTCCTCCTCTTATTCTTCCTCACCTCAGATCTGTGCACATCTCCAATAGGAATAGTCATCACTTTCCTGGAACATATAAATGTTCCTAACTTGCGAAAATGAAAACTAGTGAGATGTAGGCTCCTCTGTAGATTGAGATCTACTTGTCTATATTGAAGGACATCTTGGCTGTTTCAAGGGTTATAACTTAAGTCATCTTTCTATCCCCTACTCAACCATGAAACTCTTTAGTAGCCATTTTGTTTACATTTCAGCTTCTGCTATTATTTTGGTTGAACATATCACTTTATGTGATGCATAGGATGTCACCACATGATGGTAATGATAGCTATGACATCACCAGATCATGATGATGGATATGATGTCACCTCATCTTGGTATTGATGGCTATGATGTCACCACATCATGGCATCCTCGCTGTTCCATGCCGGAGGAGTGTGTCTTCCATACCTCCTCCTATTCTTTGTTTTGTGACTTTTCTGAATTCATTGGACTTTTTTTTGTTTCTAGCCATCACTTGAGCACTTGCATATTTAATATCTGTCAGATTCTATGTTTTATTAAATAAAGGCTTATTTTTTTTGGATTTATCTGGTTTGTCTCTTTTGCCTGTGAGCTATCTATCAATCTTTGTGTAGATATTTAGGGTAATGTTATGCAGAGCAGGCAATGGTGTGATTAGACAACACCGCCATATGTCAGGATTTAGGAATCTGTCAAAAGATTGCAGCACAGTAAATCGGCAACACATTTGCACATTATAGTTCATTTTGTTTTGAGCAGGAGGCCGTCACCGGCTTTATTTTAGTGGGTACAGGTATGACATAGTTTGGATATATTGGAACCGCGATCAAAAAGATCCTAACTCAGTTTACATTGTGTTTCTTTAGGCATTTTCTAATAGTACACCTGACAGAGTAACAAGCAATGGCCTTCCCAAGGACTGTAGGGCTAGCCTTAAAGGGGTTTTCAGGGTTTAGGACATTAATGGCCTATCTTAAGGATAGGCTATCAAAGTCATATTCTCTGGCGTCCATCTCTCGTACCCCTCCAATTAAGTGCTTGAAGCGGCCACACCAAGTTCTGTGGCCTCTACATTCCTTTCAGCACTCCGTCTAGTGGTGGTACAGGGTATTGCAGTGTTTTCCCGTTCACTTGAATGAGGTGAAGCTTCAATATTCTGCAATGCCACAGTGCTTGCATGAGTGCCTCGGTCAAACAGCTGATCAGCGGAGGTACCAGTAGTTGTACCCCCACCCATTTGATATCAATGGTTTATGCCAATGAGGTCCACTGATTACTAATTTTGATTTAGTGGTCATGCCAGTAATTTGGGTGAGGTAATGTAGTGGTTCAACTCTTTAGTGGTTGTGGTCATTAGGACATATGGCATTTTGGAATAATGGAGGATTCTGTCCAAATCAGGTTCCTCAGATTTACTGTAGATGGAGTGAGGTCCATTCATTCAGAGGGCACCATGCAATACTTCGATTTTCCACCCATGATGTGGTGTCCATTTTCCACACTTGTATTATGTTTACTTGTTTTTTTTTTCACACTTGCTTGATTTTTATTGTCTTTACATCCCTACAATGTTTAATGGCAGTGACCATGAATAAAAGGTAGTGTAAAAGAAGACGCTGAACAGGTAAGAAGCGCAACGCACCCAATCATGATTGTGCAATAACGGCATTGAGTCTTGTACTATAGTCAGCAGAAAATTCAAAAATATTTAGGGACCCTTTGTAGAACTTCCACTAGCTTCTGGACCTCAATGCAAAATCTATAATAGGAGTCTCCCTCTACCATGTGCCATTTATAATAGAGAGCCTAAGGAGGGCACCTTGACTCAGGAGTGCCTGCTACCTCTGAAGTCCTATAGCTACGTCCTTTAGGCTAGTTTCCCATCTGCAGCACAGCTCTAAGGCAGGCTGTTCCAGAGCGAAAAGCCTGCTGGAGTTCTCCGCATTGGCATTTCTGGGTAGTGCCACCTTCCTGCTGGATCCCATTAACTATAATGAGATCCAGCAGAGATCTGGCCACTCCTTGGCAAATATGCTAAGATTCGGCTGGACAAAAACCGCTTCATGCAATGGACAATTCCCGTCATTCTTTGCCGAAACAGCCTGCCGGAGAGCCATGCTGCAGATGTGAAGCTAGCCTTATAATGCTCATGTATTGTTTGAAATAATGACCAGTTGTACTGTAACATAAATAAATTGAAGGACAACTCAAGGTTTGTGAAGCCCAATCTGAAGGAAGCCCTGATTTGTCCAATCTATAGCTGGTGGTCAGAGAGCTTGAGTGACCACCTTTAGCGAGAATGACCATCTTCTGCCACAGTCTCACCATCTTGACACCTAAGTGGCCTCACAGAATTGCTGTACTGGAATATTAGCAGAGCATTATAAGAATTCTTCAACTAGCCATATACTACAGGGCTCAGACGACAATCAGACGGTTGTTCTGTGAGGGTTGTTATTCTGGACAATAATATCCAAAACTTTACCAGCTATCGTAGATCGATCTCTCTTTCTCCGAGACCTGGGCTGGGCTTCTATTAATGAGGTGAGGAAACACTTTGTTGGCCCTTTTGCCTACAAAATTTTTGAACATGCAAGGAGGCGTATATCTGTCCATTGTCAAAAATCCACTATAGCAGAACACCACTTCCACAAACATCAGCCTTCGGCTGGCCATTGTTATGCTCTTTCGAGTAGGCCAAAAATTGGTCTAAACTAGTCTTTGGACAGCTCAGAGGTCAGCGCTGGGGTCCTGAGTTTGAATCCGTCCAGGGACAACACCTTCATTCAGTTTGTATGTTTTCTTCAGGTTTTTGTAGGTTTCCTGGCAGGTAATCTGGTTTCTTCCCACAATCCAAAAATCTAAAGAAATCAGCAAATTTGCTTCCTACGAAAATCACCCTAGTGTCCATGTGTTGGTTAGAGTGCCTATGTGGCAGCCGGGGCTTTGAGTCCCTGGGAGGAAAGCACATTTCAAAATGTTTGTCATTTTCATACGGCAGTCTAGAAGCTCCATGGATGGTCCTTTAGACATCACATGCCATGGTCGGGGACCTGGTAGATTTTGGGTATCGACACAAACTTCTCAACTCTTCATGGCATCACCATAGTATAAACCCTGGATACAGACTCCCATCATCCCTGAGGAGATTTACTAAGAACAATGCTCTGGAATGGAGTACAAGGTGCTGACTGATCGATACATTTTTGATACAGTTTAACATTTTTGATAAGTGTTGATATAAAGGCACCGTTCAAAGTGGCACATTGTCTGCTACAATATTTAGAAGTAGCAGGAGCCATAGACATATATTATCTCATAGGCGTCCTTAGATCACGTTTTGTCTGTTTTGCATCATTTTCATGGACTACTATTGTGTTTTTCTGTATTCTTCCTGATCTTAGGCTACTTTCACACTAGCGTTTTTCTTTTCCGGCATTTAGTTCCGTCCTAGGGGCTCAATACCGGAAAAGAACTGATCAGTTTTATCCTAATGCATTCTGAATGGAGAGCGATCCGTTCAGGATGCATCAGGAGTCCAGGACGTCTTCAGTTCAGTCTTTTTGACTGTTCAGGATGGAGATAATACCGCAGGATGCTACGGTTTTATCTCCGGCCAAAAAACTCAACACTTGCCTGAATGCCGAATCCGGCATTATTTTTCTATAGGACTGTATTAGTGCCGATTTCGGCATTCAGGCATGCGCAGACTGGTAAAAATGTGAAAAAAAATTGAAATAGATCCATTTGTCCGTATGACAAACGGACAGACAGATCCGTTCTTGCAATGCATTTTTGAGACAGATCCATATCCAGATCCGTCTACAAATGCTGTCCGGTTGCATGCAGATTGCCGGGTGCATAAATTTTTTTTTACGGCGACGGAACTGTTTGCCGGATCACTCTGCCGCGAGTGTGAAGGTAGCCTTAGCTGACGTTTGTTTCTTCATCTTTTTTTTTGTAATTGTACGCTGGTATCGTATCAATCTTCTGACTTCTCTTCTCCACAGCGCTCTTATTACTGATGACAGGCAATTAATTTACTGCAATTAAATATATGTTCAATCAAATTAGATGGATTCAGCACCTCCTTTGTTAGGATTTTCTTCCTCTGCGTCCCATTCACTCTGACATTGATTCTTTTTACATTGTGCATTCCGTTGTAAAAGACGATAAAGGGAAATAACTATCAATACAGCTGTTGTTTAGTGGCGCCTGCGTTACACTGTATCGGATTCCTGTAGGGGTCATTTGCATGTTTTGAAGTTATTGAACCCCCTCGACAGTTCTCTTGGGGATGGTGCAGAGACCATGAGGAATCTGATACATGACTGACGCTGACCGATACATTGTGTCGGCAGTAACAAAGAGTAGATACGTTTTTCCGCACCGCATGATGATGTCACAGCCGAGTATAAGATGATAATGAGTCATGATAAGACCATAAGGTTGAATATATATGAGCAGATGTCTATGACTGGTGAGTAGTCATCCGTTGGGGTAGAGGTGGCATATGTGCAGCCGCGGGATTAAATATACTGTACGTGTGCCAGGCTGAATGGTTATAATGTCTTACCCATTATATATGTCACGCTTATTGCTATATAGCGCCTACATATTCCACAGCGTTGTACAGAGATTGACATTACTCCAGTTAGCCTCAGATTTTTTATACGAATTCCTGTCGGTGAATTTACCCTGACAGTCCAAGTGTCAATATCACTTCCTTTCCAAATCTAACTACCATGCTGCTCTTCTGTCTCACCCTCATGCTTTACACCGCAGCTCTGCTTATTCTAATTGTCTTCAGTATAAGTATAAGCTCAGCAGAGCATTTAGAGCTAATCTTGAACAAATATGTAAAAAAAGCCATATAAAATGTGGATAAAAACCAGTCAGTACAAGCAGTGTGAAAATGCATCAATACCTATTTAGATACCGATAAATTAGGACTACATGAGCGTTCCAGATGTAGCAGAGCTGTGCAATAAATAAGTTCATTATCCTAATTTTTCTGTCATTTATCACAGAGTATAGAAGAAACAATGACAAACTCGTCCCTGCTACATCTGTGGATTGCTATTTGTCATTTAGTGCAGGTGAACGACTTACAAGTGACTTACATCACGTGGGCTCCCCCGGCCGATCTAAGACCACACACCAAGGATGGGGTAACGCAGCTCCCTCGAAAGCCAAGGTCGAACATTCTTCCTTCTGCTCAATATCAGATTTTACACCCGTGTTTGCATCATAAACTGCAAATTTGCCAGGAATTCATCTAATTCCATCCCTTCGTCTGCATATGGTTAACAATTTTCTAGGAATCCGGAGCCTGATCTTACGTAGATGATCAGAATTTGTGGTAATAGATTCCAATAACGATTTTATTGCATTTGGCAGCAAAATTAAATCAGGAGGTGACTTTTACAGATGAAGTCAATTTCCCGTCACAACGTAGACGTCTTCATCTTCAGAATAGAGAAAGCTTTCAATGAGCCGTGACCAGGGGCCAACGACCCCATAAATCCCTCTCCGAATCCGGCCATCGAACCAGTGGAATATTCCACCTTTGCTTCCCTAAAGGACACTTACCTCTATTGTGTGTACCTCTCTGATCACTAGGTACCCCCACCCATGACAAGGACGGGGGTTCTGCTCCCCCAGTTGAAAGTGCTCCCTTTAAAGTCTGTGGGGGCGAACAGGTGACTCCTAACTTGATCTATTTCCAGTCCTTTGACAGCTACTATGGTGGCCGTTATAGTTCCCTGAAGGGTTGTCATCACGTTTTATATCACAGATCTTCATAGTTCTTTATTGTCTCCTGTATTTTTACATGAGAGCATCTGCAGCGCGCCAAGGGTGAGACATCAGCCAGAGGGTCCCTTTAAGTTGTTATAAGGGTTAAAAGTTTTTGTTGTGATGCCAGTTGCATTTCAGCAACGAGGGACTAGGTCCCCTATGTAGAAGGTGATAGTGGAACCCAGGTGTAGGAATGCCAGAGTGGTGTAAGGGTTGCCTATAGTGTCCCTTTAGGTGCGACTTTTGCACTTGTCACGGTGCTCCTACATGGATATCCTGGAATCTCGGACATTGTCGTCTGCAGCGGTGCAACTGAAATGGTTAGGTGGTAAGGATGAGAGTGAAATAACTTGAGTCCAGACTTGTATTAACATTGAACATAGCTTTACTTGGCATAAAGTTTCATCAAAGAACAGTATTCCAAACTTTATCTTGGTTTTCAGCAGATTCTAGCATTAAGTTTTGGCTGGCAAACACAATCAGGTCTGCTACATCTGAACTCTTCAGCTCTGCTATGTTGACTAAATGAGAGGGCAAGAATGGAAAGCAGGTTCTATTCTAAGAAAACTAGATCTGACAATGTTTCTGCCATCTGCTGGTGAACCAGGCACATTACGCTTAAGCAGTCATTTGCAAGTGGTGGTCATATTCTGTATTATGGGAGAAAACCCACACAAACACATCTCATTGGGTGCCAGGCAGTACTACAGGAGAACTATCTGGACGTCCACTGCATGACTATCTGGACGTCCACTGCAGGACTATCTAGACGCCCACTGCATGACTATCTGGACGCCCACTGCATGAGTTATCTGGATGTCCACTGCAGGACTATCTGGACATCCACTGCAGGACTATCTGGACATCCACTGCAGGACTATCTGGACGTCCACTGCAGGACTATCTGGAGGTCCACTGCAGGACCATCTGGAGGTCCACTGCAGGACTATCTGGACGTCCACTGCATGACTATCTGGACGTCCACTGCATGACTATCTGGAGGTCCACTGCAGGACTATCTGGAGGTCCACTGCAGGACTATCTGGAGGTCCACTGCAGGACTATCTGGAGGTCCACTGCAGGACTATCTGGAGGTCCACTGCAGGACTATCTGGAGGTCCACTGCAGGACTATCTGGAGGTCCACTGAAGGACTATCTGGAGGTCCACTGCAGGACTATCTGGAGGTCCACTGCAGGACTATCTGGAGGTCCACTGCAGGACTATCTGGACGTCCGTTGCAGGACTATCTGGACGTCCACTGCTTGTCCTAGCAAAATCAACCGATAGTCAGGAGTTTTTGCAGCCTGGTATTGATAGTTTTCCACTTGAGTTGACCCTTTATGGAACAAATTCAGCCCTGCTACATCTGTTCCAGGAATAATGCCACAACATTGCACTGCCTCCCTCTGCAGACAGTAAAGCTATTTTGCTTCCCAATTTATGATGATCCCTGACAATCGCGCGGATCCCTTGTACAAACAATCACAGCTAAAATCTGGAGCTGCGACCCACATCCAGATGTTCTCCTCCACAAATCCCGTTTTTCTTCTCCTCCCTTCTTGCCCGCAGATGTGTTTATGGCAAACAGCTGCATTTCCTCCCATTGGCGGGGACGGTGAAGTGCGCCGCCATGTCATTTCAATAAATGATTTAAAATGGTAATCATGAATTTTAATCTAATTCTCGGCAACATGCTAATGTAAGGAGATGCTAAGTAACCTTTGTGGCGGGCGGTGATATATGAAGGCTGGCAGAAATGTCAGGAGACATATTTTTCACTATGCCTTGTATGAACAACTCGAGGTCGAAAAGTAGGTCTTGGGCACGTGCCAGGCGAGCGTTGCATAGGCGGAATCATTACAGAAGCATTCAAGACTTCAGCTGCAGTGTTGTCTATAGTACCAGGCGACGCACGCAAATGTCTGCAGATCAGGACGCTCCATGTGCATTTTGCAATTCTTCTACTTAAAACTATAACTCCCCAGTTTTTTTTTGTTTTTTTTATCATGTTTATACCTAGTTTTTGGAAAGCTGCAGTGGCCACCATTCAGCTATACAATAGTTTTTTGGAAGTCCTGAATGGCACCATGCTAAGGCATGTAGTGGTGGAGATTGTACCTGTAGGGTGGAGGTCTTAGGTGTCATTCTATGGCTTGTGCGGTATCAGGCAGCAATAAACTCCTCTGTAGTCGTAGTTGCCTATCCAGACCAAACAATGAGCAGATCAAGTACTGTCCTGCTGCTGGGGACCGCAGGGATCAGCTGTGCTTTTCTAGGCAACCAGGATGCAAGTGTCTGATTCTTCTACAGTGCGTCTGCAGGGGACATGAAGCATTGCAGATTTATTACTGTAATCAATGGTATGTCCATATATAATACAAATATGAATTGTCCTCCAGAGCAAAAAATGCTCTTTGCATCCATTGAAAATTCTAAACTCGATCCCCTTTTAGAGATTATCAAAAAATGGCTACATTTGGTTCATTTGAAGTTCACCAAATTTTGGTAAAAACTCAGTTTGGAAACAAATTGTACTGAACTAATGAGAGAGAGCCCCTATTATGCTGAGCACAGGTGTGGTTGAGCAGGGTGCCCCACTTACTAGTGCCCCAACAAGATGAACAGCGCCATCTATTGGTTTCATAGTCTTATGACAAGAGTAATAGTCTTGTCATAAGACTCATTGTCTAATAGTCTTGTCATAAGACTATGAATCTAATAGATGGCGCTGTTCATGACCCATGAACAGCGCCGTCTAATGGCTTCATAGTCTTATGACAAGACTATGCATCCAATAGATGGCGCTGTTCATGAGTAGTGTAGATCGCAAATTTTCCATGTAAATGGTTTTTCAGCTAAAAAAGAAGGCATATGCCCATGTTTATGCAAATTAGTTTTTACGTGACAAAACAGTATAGAAAGGTTATTGAATATTATGTTAGGACAATCAGAAAACTTTTTGTCTCCCTAATGATATTGATCTAGGTGCGCAGGTTCACCCAAGCTATCCAACAGATGTGAAGCAACTTTGAGGCTTCCTGGCTCTCAGTCAGATGAGAGCTGGTTTGGAATGTCTCATAGTGCACAAGGCTGTAAGGTATGCTGACTAAGCCTGTCATCTGTCTCATGGATAGATTGATGGCTTGCATATACCTGGCTTTTGGTATAGAGCCTTTGTGTGGTTGTCTATTGTATGTTGTAGATAATAGGAGTCCAAGACGCTTCCAGCCATCCTCTTAATGCTGTTTCCAAACCATTTTGATGGGGTTTCTATCAATTTCTAACCTTTTTTTGTGAACCAGACACCCTCTGTTCTTCATAACAGGGGGTGCCTGGTTTGATGCTCAGATCTCTCATTGACTTTCATTGTATTAAAATATAGTCGAGCACCCGCAGTATTCGGCCGAGCACTGCAATGTGCCGAGCATAGCGATGCTTGAGCCGAACAGCAGTTCGTCCGAGCATGCTCGCTCAACACTACAAATTATCTTTCCTAAACCTGTGTGATGTCAGCAGATATTAGACATGATAAATGGCATATATTTTCCCCAGAAATGAAGTGCAGCATTGTCTAGACTACAATAGTCATCATGTATATCAGTCGAGAATCGTCCGGAATAAAACTGCTGCGTGCAGCGGTTCTCTTCCGGCCAATCACTACATCTCCTCTGGTCCCCACTGCAGTGAATGGGGCCAGACAGAGACTTACAAACCCCGGCAATGCTGGAGTGCGCAGAGATCCGTCAGGCTGTTATACTAGTGTGCGAGTCTTACTATTTATCTAATTGCTTATAGCTCCTGCTGTCCTAATTCACCTTAATAGGACTGCTCCTTCCTATTCACCTGAGGAATTCACCTTAGGAAAGGTAATTTGAATATATTGCCCAGAAACCCATAGGGGCATGCCTGGCATTCAATACTGAGCCCACGTACTCGGCATACTAGGGGATCTCCATAATGAGAATGAATAACTCTTAGACAGCGCATATATATTGTTGAGAAGCATACATTTGTGTACTAGTGTCACGGCCATGGTCATGGTCGTGACTCCTGAACCGCATGAGGTTGCCTGCGGTTTGGTTTGGTTGTTCAACCACAGGTGAGGGCCGCTAGTGTGTTGCCTCACTTGTGGTTGCCGCGGGCAACAAGTCGTTTGGTATTGTCGCAGTATAGCAGCCTGAGCTGGTGCTAGGCAACTTGCTGCAAGGTGCATGCGGTTGCACCTGGCAACCTCTCTGTTAGGTGTGTGTGTATGTTATGCACTTTGTATGTCTGGTGTGCACTCTGTGTTATGTTAGGTGTGCACTGTGACACTTCCCTTCACTGTGGCTGCCCGTGGCAACGTTTGGTTTGGTGTACATGTGGTGGCAGTGTCTCGGCCTTCTGGCTGACTCCCAGGACATGGTTGCCGCCCATGTCGTTGCCTGCGGTAACAGCTGAAGTGATGTTCATTTGGACACTTCCCCTTTAAGTGGTTTCACTCCCCTGGTTAGTGTTGGAAGGGTTAATTCCCTCTCCTGTGTGTGTCTGTGTGGGTGTGGCCACTTTGGACTATAAAGCCTCTTTGGAGATCTGAAGCTGAAGGGGTCTTCAGCCATGCTTTGCTGGAGGCACCCTCCTGGTAATTCCATCTGCCAGTGGGGGCCACCCTTGTGGTCATAAATTGTTATATATTGGTATACACGATGTTATGAGGATGTGTTTGTGTGTCATGTCTATTTATTGCAGTGTATAGTTTCCTGGCGTCCTGTGTGGTGTGTGTGCTCTGTCTATTGTGTTTGTGGACAGCCGCACTTATACTTGGGTCCCAGGCTCTGTGTCTGTGGCAGGTAGGTGTTAGTACTAGTTGCACTTACCTGCCATTGCCATAGGACTGTTTGTGTTCCCTTCTTCCTTGCAGCTTGGCCAGTGAGACTCCTGTTCCTCCGTATTCAGAATGAACAGGTCGTCTTACCCTACTCCTAGTTCAGGGATCGGCGGAGGGTGAGTAGGGATCCGAGGTTCCTGAGCATGGGCCCTCCTACCTTCAAGGTCGGCTCATGCAGCTAGGAGTTAGGGTCGGATTAGGGATGCGTTAGGAGGTGACCTGCTCCCTAATTCTCTCGTCCTGGCCGAGCAGCCATTAACATCTTTGATCATCGCACGGCTGAGGGTTTTCCCCATCCTCAGCCGTGACAACTAGTCTCTATAGTTTTCCCAAAATACAGTTTTGTGTGGATTCAAACTTTTTTGAAAAATTTTGACTGAATCATGAACCGGTAGAACCAGTTCTAACCATCCTAACTCCTTTTTATTAACTTAGAGTATATAACTATGGGCGGTACAAGTTTCACCAAAAATGGCCAAAAATAGCTGATGGGACAAGGAAGATCACCTTGTTCTGTTGCGTGTTTCCGTCTCTTTGTTCCATCAAGGTTTAGGATTCATGACTCTTGAACCACTACAAATCACTGTAAGAAGGTCCACGTATTGTGTATTTCTTGTGGATTTTCAGTTACAAAATATGCACCGAAATTCTGCAGCAAAGTTTACTACAACACTTACAGCGGGAGACATCCGCTAAAGCAGAATATGGTGCAAAACGGTTGAAAATTTTTAGCACCAATTCTCCATCAGCTGTATATTCGCTTTGACATCCACCATGTAACATATGTAACATGTGCTGATCTTGTTGCAGTTTGTAGATGCTTTTCCTCTTTGTGTTTGCATGTTTTTTTTTTTTTTAAAGAATTCTACAAAATGTATAACTTGTTCCCATCACCTACCCCCATTGTTCTATGCTTATTGTAAAGCACTTCTTCCATTTTCACCTCCTCGTTAAGTTACTTTTTATCTTATTATTTGATGTTTGAGTTTTTTTATGTGATGCTTTAATTACCCCTTTGCATCTATTAATAGCAGAATTGTGGAGGATTGAGCAGCTTTTCGGTCCATTAGACTAATCTTATAGTCGACAATATCTTTTCTGCATCAACACAGAACCCCTGGGGTGTCAAATGTGGAAACGAAATGTGTATTACACCAGTAATTTAGGAAATAATATCTATGCAAATATTCTCAGTCTGGGAGAATTGTCAGATCCTGGTGTCAGAGAATTTCTGTATAGTGATGCTACTGCTCCTGAATACCAGGACCGTGACTCCTTATGGCCAGACACATCGCCTGATATATGGTCAGCATGCAGGGGAACCGCTTGTCTAATGGGGTGCAATAAAAAATATTTCGGGTCCTGCTATCTACGGTATTCTGCAGATGCAGCTCACACAACTGGCTTTTTGGAAAGAAATCTTAACAGATTCCCAGATTGTTACATACACTTATAGCATTCCTTCAAACCCAATTATTGCTTCTTGTCAGTGAATAGAGCCTTTATTTTCATTTTATGACCTATTAGTCCCCACAGCTGAATATTTATTATTATTATTTTTTTTCATCCAGTAAAAACTGTGGAAGAGATTTATTATTTAAAACGTGCCATCATTCAGGTGAAATTGGTGCCAAGATTGTTTGGCCGTCCATGCTTGGCACCACATTTACTAACAGTTTTTGACACTTTTTGCAAGTCACGTAACAAGGGGGGGTGGCTTAACCATTGAACATGGCTTCTTTTTTTTTATAAACAGCCTCAAATCAGTCCACAGGTTGAGTGTGGTATTGCAGTAAGGCTTCCCTGAAGTGAATGTGTCTGACCTGCAATACCACACACAACCAGTTGACAGGTGTGGTGCTGTTCTTAAAGGAATGAACCATGGTTTCCTAAATCTGGACAGCACCTTTTAATTGTCACTCGACAGACAGAAATCCATCTCTCCTCTCCGAGTCCGGGGGCTGTGATTCTGGACTATTAACTGCAATAATACATGAGTAGCACTTCAGATAAGGAGCCAAGATTGTCAGTATGTATTTGCCTGCTACCCTGCCTTTCCCCTGCTGTCAGCACGCAAAGCTGCACTGAAATACATTGTCAGGACTGCTGTGCCATGTTGACACCATAGGGAGGACTCATGTACGTGCACAGCAGTCCTGACAATGTATTTCAGTGCTGCTTTGAGTGCTGACAGCGGGGGAAAGGCAGAGTAGCAGGCAAATAAATATTGACGTGCAGCTTTATCTGACAGAGGGAGATTGGGGGGGGGGAGTAGGAAAATTAGACATAGCTGTCTGGATTCCTTATCTGCCTTATATCTACCGATAAAAGTCCAAGATCATGGTGGCAAATTCACTATAACAAGGGAGCCCTTTCCTCTCTGCTCCGTATTTCCTCAACTAGAAAAAAAATCACTATAAAATTCTCAAGAAAAGCTTTGAGTGCTGATAGAAGGGACCTTTAAGTAAGATTTATTTATTTATTTTCAAAAATGTATAAAAAAAAGCAAGGTATGGGAAAGTGAGTCCGGTGCATCTTAACTCATAAGAAGGAGATCCGATCATAAGGCTGTATTGATCCACGTGTATCATCTCAGCATTGCTACCTCAATGTGCAGAAGCTCCTGTAATCTTCTTGACATGACCTGTCTCTAATATAACCCAGCGCTCGCAGTGCACTGGATTATCGGCCAGACAACGTCTTATTGAACTTGTTTTAAGACGCTTGGCATCCTGGCGCCTAAATGGAGCCTTGAGCTACAATGTACTGGAAAACTTGTATCATAGAGAAACCTGGTGTCCAATAAGAGAGCTCTAATGTCGTGGGACTTGTCGCTTTGTTTATTGACCGTTTTATGTAGATTTGTTAGGATTATAGAGGCATGGAATTCCATAAAACTTCTCCTAATCCAGAAAGTCTGAAAAGTTTACACTTGTTTCCAATGTTTCTTTCTAACCGTATGATCATCAAGAATATTATGATAAAGTAGAATGCACGGATAGGTGGAGAGCCAAGGTTCAGCTGTTCCTCAGGGGTGGGGTTAGGAGGGGCATGTCACAATTTTAAGCTACGCCCCTGAGAACCATTCTTTAGTCTATTGCATATACCAGCATTTTATGATAATTTGGTCCTCTCGCTTGGTCCTTGGAAATTGCAGGGATCGGTTTGTCAATGCACAGATGGCTGTTACATCTCAAACAGCTCAGTAAACGACCTCAGATGACAAGAATAGTCTGTGATAATTAGGATAATAATGAACATGGATGTGGAAAATGAGCAGAATTGTCAACAACTGGAAAGTGACATTTAGAGAGAGGTCAGATGTGGTTTTCACCTTTCAAATCAGACAGACAAAGATGTTTGTACAAAGAGTAAAAATAGATATTTGCCTGATTATCAGTAAACTTTTAGAATTGGCACGATGGGAGAAGTAGTTTATCAAGGTTAATTGATGATTATGATATTTGTTGCTTCTGTATTATAAACCTTAAAGGGCCCCACTTCTAATTACCGTTGTGGGACTTCTTATAAATTCACGGGAAACCACATATATTAACCCATTAGACTGTTCCTAATGAATTTGTTTAGATTATGTTATCAATATCATTTCTATATCCCAGGGATGCTTAACCTGCTGTTGCAAAACTACAACTCCCAGCATGCTTGAATAGCTTTAAGCTGTGCAGGCATGCTGGGAATTGTAGTTTTGCAACAGCTAGAGGGCCATACGTTGATTATCCCTGCTATATCCCATGCTAGATTTCAATATTTGTCTCTTTTTTTAGTCTGGGGTGGGTCCAAAAGCTGTAATTTATGCAAACCCCACCCAGGAGCAAACCGCGTTTCTGTTAGCACTTGGCTGTAGTGCACCTCTTGTTTTGGGACTTTTAAAATCCAACATAAATGTCAATTTTTTTTCTCTCAGAACAATAATGCTGATAATGGGTAAAATCTTATTTTTTATAAGCGAGATTCATGATTGTAAAAAATGGATTTTCCATAGTTTCAAGGTTTAGAATCCTTCTTGAACTTCTCTACGTTCCCTCATCCCAAGAATCTGGGCCGACCTGCTGTATGTATGGCTAATAATAAGGTAATGAGGCCGATGATTGGTTCATTGCAGCCAGATGTTCATAAATTTGGCCTCGTACTCTGCGTCCAGCTGCGGAGATCCGGGCACGGAGATTCTATTTATCAGCTGCTCACATTCATGTTTTTACAGAACGCACTCCAGTAATATAAAGTGAGGAGCTGCGAATAAGCCCCGAGGTGCAGGTAACCTCCTGCACCAGCTGTGCACACCTCCCATGATGCCTAGCGAGCCGAGACTCTTGGGACTTACACCTTAACATTAGCAAAAGTGCCCTGTGATTACAACCGAGAAAGCTGCAATTTACTACATTCCCACAAAACAAGAGGAAAAAAATATTGTACTAAACTTCCAAGATAACCGTCCGCAAATAACATGTTCCTTCACTGCAGTGAAAATGTCAAGTTCTTCTATCTATCTATCTATTATCTATCTATCTATCTATCTATCTATCTATCTATCTATCTATCCATCTATCTCCTATCTATCTATATATCTATCTATCTATCTATCTATTATCTATCTATCCATCTATCTCCTATCTATCTATATATCTATCTATCTATCCAGGGGCGTAACTAGAAGTGACTGGGCCCCACAGCAAATATTTGTAAGGGCCCCCCTCAGCGCGCTTCGCACCTCCCTCCTCCTGTGTAAACCCCACTCCTTTGGCACAGTGTAGCGGTATACTGTATATTTTGTGGCACAGTGTAGAGGTATACTATATATTGTGTGGCACAGTGTAGCGGTATACTGTATATTGTGTGGCACAGTGTAGCGGTATACTGTATATTGTGTGGCACAGTATAGAGGTATACTGTATATTGTGTGGCACAGTGTAGCGGTATACTGTATATTGTGTGGCACAGTGTAGAGGTATATTGTGAGGCACAGTGTAGCGGTATACTGTATATTGTGTGGCACAGTGTTGAGGTATATTGTGAGGCACAGTGTAGCGGTATACTGTATATTGTGTGGCACAGTGTAGCGGTATATTGTGAGGCACAGTGTAGAGGTATACTGTATATTGTGTGGCACAGTGTAGCGGTATACTGTATATTGTGGGGCACAGTGTAGGCTATATGTGTATAACATAAACATACTCCACATGAACACTTACAGTTACATGGCTTGGTCCTTGGGGATCTCGGACACCACTTCCACACTTTGGCCGGGGGCTCGGCGGAGCTGATGTTGTGTTTTATCCTAATGAGAAAGATTTTATAATAAGGATTTGGAGAAGGGGCAGAGGGATAGCAGAGCAGGGAGAGGCTGGTGCCGCTACTAGGGGGTCATACCATGGGGCAGTAATAAAACCCACCATAATGCCCCCCCCCCCCCAGTAGTAATAATTCTCCTTATAATGTGACAGTGCAAAAAATACCCCCTTGTAATGCCCCCAGTTGAGCTAATGTCCCCATAGTGCCCCAAAAAATGTGCCAGTATAAAATACCCCTATATAGTGCCCCCAGTAACTTCCCCCATAGTGCTCCTCTCCCCCCTTCCTGCTAGTGCCCCCCCAAAATGTACCAGTATAAAATGCCCCATATATAGTGCCCCAGTAGATGCCGCTCAGTGTCCGGCCTCTGATAGGCTGCCGGCCTAGTGTCCCCCATAATGCCCCCCAATAATGTGCCAGTAAGTGCCCCTATCATGTGCCAGTATCAAGTGCCTCTCCCCCCCCACATGTCCCAGTATCATAGTGCCATCTCCCCCCATGTGCCAGTATCAAGTGCCTCTCTCCTTCCCACCCCCCATGTGCCAGTATCAAGTGCCTCTCTCCTCCCCATGTCCCAGTATCATAGTGCCATCTCCCCCCCCCCCACTAAAAAGTGCCAATATCAAGTGCCTCTCTCCCTCCCCCCTCCCTATGTGCCAGTATCGGGTGCCCCCCCCCATGTGCCAGTATCAAGTGCCAACCCCCCCTCTCCCCTCCAGGTGCCAGTATCAGGTGCCTCCCCCCCCCCCTATGTCCCAGTATCATAGTGCCATCTCCCCCCCCACCACCACCACCACAAAAAAAGTGCCAGTATCAAGTGCCTCTCTCCCTCCCCCCCCCCAATGCCAGTATCAGGTGCCTCTCTCCCTCCCCCCCATGCCAGTATCAGGTGCCAACCCCACTCCCATGTGCCAGTATCAGGTGCCAACCCCCCCCCCCCCCAGGTGCCAGTATCAGGTGCCAACCCCCCTCCCCCCATGTGCCAGTATCAGGTGCCTTCCGCTCCCCCATGGCAGTAACAGTCGGGTATTAAAAAAAAAAAAATAAACACTTCTACTTACCTCCATGTCAGCGATGCGATGCAGCCTCTTCCTGTGTCCCGCCTTGTATGCCCTTATATGGAGTCAGTGCTTGTATTTCAGAAAAGAGTCTGCTGGGATTCGAACCCAGGACCTTCCGCTTCAGAGGCAGAGCAGCTATCCACTAGACCATAAGAGCTGCCTTGAGGCTGAGTGAAAAAATATGAGACTTCTACTGTTATAGCTGGCTAAGTGTACATCTATACACATGGCAGCTGTTCATATATAGAGATGTAGCAGAGCTGAATGTGCAGGGACAGCTGTCATATACAGATATAGCAGTGCTAGGTGTGTTTGGGCAGCTGTCATGTGTATAGATGTATTTTTTTTTTTTTTACAGTCAGTTGTAATGCAGCCTTTATGGCTGTGAGGGTAAATGCTTTGCCACTGATTCACTTATAGATTGGAGGTTGTGGGTTCGAATCCCAGACCAGGAGACTTTTAGCAGACAGTAAAATTAGATCACTCTAGCGGCTGTGAAGGGGCCCTGAACATGATATTTATCTAACTTGAAAATAAACTGTCACACACGCTGCTTGGCGCCGGGCCCCGAAGCAGCTGCTTCCCCGGTAGTTACGCCACTGTATCTATCTCATATGTATCTATCTATCTATCCATCTCATATCCATCTCATATCTATCTTCTATCTACAGTTGCAAGAAAAAGTATGTGAACCCTTTGGAATGATATGGATTTCTGCACAAATTGGTCATAAAATGTGATCTGATCTTCATCTAAGTCACAACAATAGACAATCACAGTCTGCTTAACCTAATAACACACAAATAATTAAATGTTACCATGTTTTTATTGAACACACCATGTAAACAGTCACAGTGCAGGTGGAAAAGTATGTGAACCCCTAGACTAATAACATCTCCAAGAGCTAATTGGAGTGAGGTGTCAGCCAACTGGAGTCCAATCAATGAGATGAGATTGGAGGTGTTGGTTACAGCTGCCCTGCCCTATAAAGAACACACACCAGTTCTGGGTTTGCTTGTCACAAGAAGCATTGCCTGATGTGAATGATGCCTGTGATTGTCTATTGTTGTGACTTAGATGAATATCAGATCACATTTTATGATCAATTTGTGCAGAAATCCATATCATTCCAAAGGGTTCACATACTTTTTCTTGCAACTGTATCTATCTCATATCTATCTATCTATCTATCTATCTATCTATCTATCTATCTATCTATCTATCCATCTCATATCTATCTTATATCTATCTATCTATCTCCTATCTATCTCCTATCTATCTATCTATCTATCTATCTATCTATCTATCTATCTATCTATCTATCTATCCATCTCATATCTATCTTATATCTATCTATCTATTGTCTATTTATTTATTATCTATCTATTTAGTGTTGACTCTAGGAACAAAATATAGGGGACGGGGAAGGGGGGGGGGGGCACATAAGATACCACAGTCAAAAATTGGGGGGGGGGGCACTAATAATTTTCACCACTTAATCATCATACTAAAAAAAAACAACTAAATAAGTATATATAAATAAGATTACAAGATACGAGAGGATTGCGGTCTGCAGGGATACCTTTTTATTGACAAGCTTTCCAGAGTTCTCCTTTCTTCCTCGGTTTTTCTTCAGACCTGAGAAGGAGAGAAACGCTCTCCAAAACTTGTCTTTGTATTTTAAAGCAGTTTCAGCAAACACCAGGGCGGTGTAAATAATCCCATATGTTACACATGTCATTAAAGAAGACCAATGAACAGACGCTCACAGGCTTATTCACAGAAGGGGGAAGAGTTTGGAGAAGGGAACAATCTAGGACAACAGAACTGAATAGGAAATGAGCTGAATTGGAGGATTTTTTTTTTTTAATCAGCCATGTTGTCCTATATTGTTCACTTCTCCAAACTCTTCAGCCTTTTGTGAAATAACCCTGTGGGTGTTGTTGGTGTGTGCGGCTAATACTACTTATTCTGCCGTTTAATAATTATTGGCACACAGTGCCCTAAAATAACTGCGCCCAGCAAATAGTGCCCCTGACACTAATAGTGTAAACATAACGTCCCCCAAAAATAATTGTGGTAAGCTGATACTGTGGCAAGGGGCCCCCACAGTAATAGTGCTCCCAAAAGTCCCACCATTAGGAATACTTCTCTGCTAGAGCACACATGGTAGTAATAGTCCTCCTACAGGGCCCCCAACATTTCCCCGCTGTGCCCCAGAAGTAATAATGCTCCCATAGTGCCCATACTAGTAATAATGTTCCCCATAGACCCCCAGTAGTATAATAGCCCACCATAATGCCCCAGTAGTAATAATTCTCCTTATAATGTGCCAGTACAAAAATGCCCCCTTTTAATGCCCCCACTTGAGCTAATGTCCCCATAGTGCCCCCATAATGTGCCAGTATAAAATGCCACTATATAGTGCCCCCAGTAAATGCCCCCATAGTGCTCCTCTCCCCCTTCTTCCTAGTGCCCCCCATAGATGAGCCCATAGTACTCCTCTCTCCCTTTCCCCATAGTACCCACCATAATGTGCCCCAGTATAAAATGCCCCTATACAGAGCCCCTTCTTTGTGGCCTCAGTAGAAGCCCCACAGTGTTCCTCTCCCCCTTCCCCATATTAAATACGCCTTTTTTGTGTCCTCAGTAGATGCCCCCATTGTGCCCCCAATAATGTGCCAGTAAGAATTGCCCCCATAGTGCCATCCAATAATGTGCCAGTATCAAGTTCCCCCAATAATGTGCCAGTAAGATGTGCCCCCATAGATGCCCCCCAATAATGTTCCAGTAGCAAGTGCCCCCATAGATGCCCCCAATCATGTGCCAGTAACAAATGTCCCCATAGATGCCCCCCAAGTATGTGCCAGTAACAAGTACTCCCATAGATACCCCCTAATCATGTGCCAGTAAGATGTGCCTCATAGATGCCCCCCAATCATGTGCCAGTAACAGGTGCCCCCCATAGATGCCCCCAATCATGTGCCAGTAACAGGTGCCCCTATAGATGCCCCTGAATCATGTGCCAGTAACAGGTGCCCCCATAGATGCCTCCCAATCATGTGCCAGTAACAGGTGCCCCCATAGATGCCCCCCAATCATGTGCCAGTAACAGTTGCCCCCATAGATGCCCCCCAATCATGTGCCAGTAGTAGTACCATATAAAAAAAATAAACACTTATACCTCTATCAGGCTGGCAGCGATGCAATGCAGGCTTCTTCCGGCCGGTGTCCCGCGATGTACGGCTCAGGCGGCGCGATGACGTCATCGCTCCGCCTGCACCGGCTTCTGATAAGCTGCAGGCCTAGACGCCTCTCCCTCCCCTGCCCCGCCGCATCCCTCTGTATGGCTGTCCTGAGGACGGCGACACAAATGACTATGCAGATGAACGATTCCACAATGGAAGAGCTCATCTCCCTGTGCCCTGCCGTCGCCACCCACGTCACCAGTGGCCAGCAGCGCTCCAGAGGCAGATGCCCATTTTGCTCCGCGTTAAAGACGACCCTGGACAGATCGCCGCTGTACTAGCAGCAGCGGCGGCCAGCGTTTTAAAGGGGGGGGGCACGCAGGGGGGCAAGGAATACCCTAGGGAGGGCTATTGCCCCCCCTTGCCACCCTGTAGCGACGCCTACGTATCTATCTATCTCATATCTATCACTCTCTATCTGCTTCTCTGTCATTCTCATATGTACCTTATGTCTTTCTATCTATTTCAAGTCTATTTATCATCTATCTATCTATCTATACTCTGAAGGTCAGAAAAAAGGACTGAAAACTTCTAAGGCCAATAGCATACCAGAGCCAACACCAAGACCTTCCCTAAGAGAGATCATCTGCTGGAGATGCCATGCCCCAGGACATATGGCGGCCGAGTGCCCCCTCAGCTCAGACCAAATGGACTGTTGCGTGGGGAGACAGAGCTCAATATTTCCATGTAGTGCTGTTCTAAACTCTTGGCAGGGACTGTCATTCTGTTCAATCAGCGTTAATGACACCCCTACAACTCAACTTCTGGACTCAGGGAGCATGGTGTCACAGTCATATTGATGTTTGACCGTGACGCGGTTGCCGTGCAGACTCGTTGCTGGTGGCAACGTGTAGTTTTTGTTTTGCATGTGCAATTCCCATTTAAGGTGTGCCTCCCTCCTGTTTGGTGTGCTTGGGGTTAATCTTCTAGCTAGTGGGGATTACGGTGTGTCCTAGCTGTGGTAGCAAGCTTTATATATACCTGTGGCTTGCAGGCTGGGGGCAGTTGTTCTACAGCCTTGTTTGGTGATGGAGCTCTGCTCCTTGTCTGGGTGATTCTGCCCAGTCCTTGAGGGCCACCTTATTGGACATAAATTGCCTTTCTTTATGTTTGCTACCGGTTCCCTACCTCACTTGTTATTTGTTAGGTGTGGGGTTTATGTTCAGGGTGTGTTGTACGTCTTCATGGTTGTTACATGTCTGGGCTGTTGTTGGTGTTTGTCCCTACATGTATGTTTGACGTTTGCCCTGTATGTTGATGCCTGTTTGCAGCGCTGCTTTGGGCTGTCATGCACTGTGTGAGCATGGGGGACTCTGGCAGAGCTGGTATGCTGGATTCCTGTGTTGGTTGTTTGTACTGTTACCTGCTGTGTGTTCAGGCTCCTGTACTGACGCACGGGTTCCAGTTGTGGAGGCTTTGGCAGGTAAGTTAGTTGTCTTGTTGTTCTTACCTGCCGATCCTCTTGCTGTGAATGGTCTCTCCTTTTCCCTTTGTTGCTAGGCCTGTGGAGACTCTGGTTCATCCGTGTCTTGGATGAACCTGGTTGTCTGTGTTCCCTGTCTTCTAACCTCAGGGAAATTCAGGGATTTCAGGGTTCTGAGGTTCCAGCGTATGGGCCCTCCTACCTAATGGGTCGGCTCATACAGTTAGGAGAACAGGGCCAGATTTAGGGATGCTTTAAAAGGTGACCTGCTCCCCTTTTCTGGCGTACTGGCCTAGCGTCTACCCTTTATCTCTTTACATTGTACGGTGGGGGGTTTCCCCCACTCCCCACCATGACACCCGGTCATGCTCCTAATGGCCCGTATCCCTCATGGTTTGGGAAAACCTTGGGGGTCACCTGCATTCATGGCAATACCATGGTTTACCCAGTGGCCTAGGTCACCTTAAAAACAGAGGATGGTACGGTGTCCCACCAAGTAGGGGTGATGCAGGGACTGACGCACAAGATAATCATTGGCCGTGATTGTCCTTTGTTCTGGGATCTTTGGGCCAGGGCAGTACCGCAACAACACCCTGCATGCAAATACAGCCCTATGATCATTGACCCTGAGGTGGTCCCTGAATTTCTGTTCTCAGCCATGCTATGTGATAATGAGGAAGGAGTGTGCCCTTTAGGAGACTGTCCCTGACTTAGAAGTATCTCGGGGAAACTTTGGGACCGCCCAACTCTGAGATGAGACTTTAAAAGTGGCTTTAAATAATGTGGGGGTAGTCCATGGGGCACCTCAAGAGCTAGGGGCAGACGAAAGGTACCCTCACACCATGAATAGAAACTTGTTGTACATGGTGACTAAAATCCGTGAAGAATTAGTGGAACAGCTCGTGGTTCCCAAGCCATATAGACGCATGGTAATGGACCTGGCAGAGATAAGAACCATAAAAGGGTTTTACAAAGGTTTTATTGGCCATGGTGTTACAGAGAAATTAGGGATTATAGCCAGTCCTGCCTTATGTGTCAAGTAACCTCCCCAGTCGCAAACTTCCACAGCCCTCTAATACCATTGCCTATTATCGAGGTCCCATTTAAGAGAATAGCGATGGATTTGGTAAGGCTTTTGGTGAAGTCTTCTAGGGGGCACCAATATATATTAGTTGTAATGGATTATGCCACCCGGTACCCTGAGGCAGTGCCCTTGAGAAAGGCCTCCTCCAAGGTTATCGCAGAAAGCTGTTTCAGATTTTTTCCAAAACAGGGCTGCCCAAGGAGATCCTGACCGACCAGGGGACCCCGTTCATGTCAAGGGTAATGCTGGATCTTTGTAAAGTACTGAAAGTTACCCAGTTACGTACCTCGGTTTACCACCCACAGACAGATGGCTCGGTAGAACGTTTTACCAAAACCTTGAAGGCCATGTTGAAAAAAGTAGTTGAAAAGGATTGCCAAGATTGGGATTAACTGTTGCCTTACCTATTGTTCTCAATCAGAGAGGTGCCTCAAGTGTCAACAGGGTTCTCGCCTTTTGAGTTGTTGTATGGCAGGCATCCTCGAGGTCTGTTAGATTTAACTAAGGATATCTGGGAAAGTGAGGTCATGCCTTACAAAAGTGTGATTGAACATGTCACCACGCTGCAAGAGCGAATAGCTCAGGTAATGCCCATTGTGAAGGAGCACAAGAGACACAAGCTAAAATATATAACAGGTCGGTCCATCTTAGACAGTTTAGTCCAGTGGACTGGGTTATAGTCCTAGTGCCCACAGTAGAGAGCAAATTTCTGGCAAAATGGCAAGGGCCCTATGAGATAGTTCAGAGGGTGGGCGAAGTTAACTATCCGGTACATTGGACAGGTAAGAGAAAGCCTTATTAGATTTACCATATCAACTTGGTTAAGCCATGGGAAGATAGGGACCCTCCTGAGGCCCCGTGTCTGATGACCCAACCAGATGCCACCATAGAGAATGTGAAGATTGCAGAAGCCCTGTCCCCCTCCCAAAAATACCAATGCAAGCTCCTGTTGCAGCAGAAACACCAAGGTTAACCAATGTCGTGGAACAAAGGGAGGAAAGTCTGCCATGATCAAGTGGTCCACTGAGGCTAAAGAGGCCTTCCAGAAGCTTAAGTCGGTCCTCTGTAGACAGCCAGTCTTGGTAGCTCCAGACTTCTCCCGAGAGTCATTTAGACAGATGCATCAGAGGTAGGCCTAGGGGCAGTGATGGTCATAAATGGGGAGGAATATCGAGTGTGTTACCTCAGCAGAAAGTTGTCCCCGGCAGAGTGGAATTATTAGATAATTGAGAGAGAATGCTTGGCCATTAAGTCGGCGCTTGATTACCTCCGATACTACCTCCTGGGATGGAAATTTAAGCTGGTATCAGATCATGCCTCTCTTAAATGGCTGAGGGAGAAAAAGGGTAACAACTCCCGTGTCACCCGCTGGTTTCTGGCTCTACAGGATTTCAGGTTTTCTGTGGAACATAGGCCGGGTAAGTTGCAAGGGAATGCAGATGCCCTGTCTAGGGTACACTGCATGCTTGCTGAAGTTGCCCAGACTCCCAGCTTTGGGCAGAGGGGAGGGGTATGTAGGAAGGCATAAGGGACCATCATTGATGGTAGATACGTGTCACCGAGGTTCCTAGCCTCGGTGAAGTAGGAGCCAGTAGTTCAAGTGTCAGCAGCAGTAGCTGGTTGAATTTTTGTTTATTTAGTATAGCTGTCTATAGCTGATCTTGGACGGCTCCTACTGGGAGTAGTCATAGTGCTGGGTGGGTGACTACTCTCCAAGTTCCAGGATGGGTCTTGACTGGCCTACAAAAAACAGCCAGCAGTGTTAGGTGGGGGTGATGACCTCTCTGACTGTGGAGCTCTGTGGAGTCCTGTGTGGGATCAGAGTCTGAGCGGGAATTGCAGTGCCTGAAAGACTGAGGGCAAAACGAAGTCCACATACACCCTGTGGGGTTATGGTACTGTGCAAAACCATACCTGTGTGACTCTATAGATACGGGACTTTATTGTTTCCTTAACGCTGGCTGGAGTAAGCCATCTACTGCCGATAACTGCCTTATTGTTTTGTCAAGAATAAAAGACAACCGTTGCTTTGCTTTCAACGCTAAAAGGCTGCTGTGTTCTTCTCTGAAGGCTACCATTGGGGCAGATCCCTACACTATCTTATATCTATCTATCCATTCATGGTACAAACCTAGAGTTGCATAACTTTTCCTTATACAATGACAGCTGTATTTATATGAATCCAGACCCCCCTCCTCTTGCACTTTTATGGAGATTATAACTAAGTACATTATCCATTATGCTCTTCTCCAGTCTGTACAGTCCCAGGACCAGGACCACAAGCCACTGAATGGTGTTGACTGCGCCCTCAGTGATGATGGAGATGGGGTGCGACAGAAGGAAACATTGTAATTGTCCTCGTATTGTAACGAGCGGTGAAGGTTTACCGAGGAGTCTGATCATCGGCTCCGAACAAGCGTTGCGGCTGCGATTGGACCCTGGGGGGCAGGAATCGGCGTGCACCTACCAGTTAACCTTCTGACATTTCACTAAAAAGCCCAAGTTCCTTTAGAAATACATAATGCATGGAGCGTAGATTGCTGAAAATTGATCAGCACTTGAAAACATTGAGCGGCTGTCATATTAACGTAAGTGGTGATGCGCTAGTGGAGGCTGCATTCTTGTTGCGGATCAAAGGTTTAGAGATTTCAACTTTTTAAAATGGGGGGAAAATTGCACAGCCGTAGGAATCCGGCTCCAAAGACAAAGCCGTATAGAAGCATCTTCCCAAAACGCCAGAGAATTTTATTTGAACTCATACATTAGTCTGCCGGTATGGATTTTCCTCGCAGACATCTAGTCTTCTCCAATGTCAGATACTTCTGGGCTGTTGAGTTTTCTTCTTTCTCTGCTGCACATAATTATTCCCAGTTCCAGGCAGAAATAAGAAATGACAATAATATAAATATATTCTCATCCCTGACGAGATTTATATAGGTGACTGCTAAAAGGGGCTGTCAGAAGTAAGTCCCCCGACACACTGACTTGTAGGGCGAGCTCAGCCGATTGCTGTTTCACTTAGCTATCTGTTGCTTAAAGGGGTTGTCCCACAAAAAATATTCAACGGTTTTCAAACCAGCACCTGGATCTGAATACTTTTGTAATTGCATATAATTATACATTTAGTATAGCCACTGAGTCATTCAATAAAATGTATCTGTATAGCGCCACCTGCTGTTTGTTCTTTTTCATATTTCTTTGTCCTGCTCACTGAGATGGTCGCACATGCTCAGTTTCATCCTTCAACTGCTTCCTGAGCTGTGATAGGGAGAGCATGGACACACCCCTTGAGCTGTGATAGGGAGAGCATGGACACGCCCCCTGAGCTGTGATAGGGAGAGCATGGACATGCCCCCTGAGCTGTGATAGGGAGAGCATGGACATGCCCCCTGAGCTGTGATAGGGTGAACATGGACACCTCTGGAGCTTTCATCTTGATATAAATCTAGCAGCGCAATGAATGAGGAGATCTCTGGATCCACATGAGGTACAGGGCTGGTTATAGCTTTATTAGAAAGAGATTTCGCTATATGATGTCTGATTTTCATTTTTTCCATTAGTCATTGGATAACCAGTTAAAATTTTGGCGATAATGGACTTTTAATTCATATGCAAGCGACCAGTTAAGTCCACTGAGGGCGGGGCAAAACCAATATGTCCTCCTCCTGCTTCTGCTGCCAGCCCCTCCCTCTCCTTCCAGGTTCCTGCATGGTCATCTCGCCTTGCCTGTCAATCAAGTAGGGGAGGAGGGGCTGATAGTCGAAGAGGAGGAGCAAGGCTGCACAGAGTCACTTGGGTCCAGCCTTGGTGCATTTAACAGCTCATTTGCTTATGGTTAAAAGCACCTTTTCTCCAGAATTGAGCAGAATTGAAGAAGTGAAAGGTATCTTTACATTCAGCTGAGCTCGCCCTACAAGGCATTGGCCCTGATATAACAGTGAAGTTCCTGCTGACACACTCCCTTTAAAGACCTTATCTAATTTACCAGCTCCTTTAAAAATATTTTATAATAATAAGTATAGTTAATAATAACAATAAAAAGTAATAACAAAAGCCTCTTGCTTCTGGCCGATTGGGGGTTGGATGCAGCTACTACATAGGGGTCACTAGAATGACATATCACAGTGCCTAAAGCTGCCTATCTCTCCTGTATACTTGCAGACTTGGATTGGATGAGAATGCATGCTTTCTAAATGGGGAGAGCGAAGTAGGTCACTGAGAACAAAAGGACCGAGCATTCTACCATCCAACAGCCTGATCCGTCTCTGACATTGCTGTGAGCGGAGAGGTGAAAGGTCCCCATTGGTTGGAAATCAGAAGGTTTGGCCACCAATCTACATAGTATGCATGACCAGGTTACGTCTAGGGCTAGATGACCTTAAGGCATCGTGGTCATCGGTGGGATGCATAACTATTTGGGGTCCATACATGAAGTTTTTTGCATTCCTCCAATAAAAGTCATTGGGTCCAGCATTACAAGAAGACCATGCAATGTATGGATGGCAGTGGCCTTCACGAACGTACTTTGCAATAGTTATTGCTCTACCTAATGAAGGGGAAGCCATTATGATCAGTTGCTTTACCACCTCCCTGCTTGTCACAAAAGCATTCCCTTCCTTTATCCTGTTGATGGAGCTTTTTTAGTGTAGGAGGTGATGACCAGCAATGGGGTCGGTTACATGGAGATGACTTTCTGGCTGGGATTATGCTGAGATTTCCCGCTGGGAAAGGACAAGAGAGAGCTGCTTTATTCTGTGTCTGGACACATAAACATTTTCTCTTTACATGCGGCCCATGTTTTATTTTATTTTTTTGCTAATTTGGGGTGGTGAACTTTTTGTGTTTATTTTACATTCTGTACTTATAAATCAATACTTAGTTTATGTAATGGGAATCTAGACCTTTATTGACCAGCAGACAAGACATCAATGCAGGTTTGGTAGCTTGTCATTGTATGCCGTCCTCCAGATCGGTGCAGTGTCTTACCCTCCCAGTAATTCTATACAGTCTCCATATAGTTACCACCATTTAGTGCCTCATATCCTTTACTGTCTTGTTTAGCAACCACAAGTTGGCCTGGAGGTGTATGAAGACAGTCTACATTGGATTAGTAGACCTGTCTCCGTACCTGCACATGTGCGCTGCCTGGAAATGATGCATCCTGCATCTTATGTATTCATGTCTGCAGGGGATGATTTGCATGGTGCCTGTAACGGCGTCGGCCACTTATAGACCGTTTAAACGGATTATTGAAATTCACTGAATCTTGCGAAGTGCGGAAACACATTGAAAAGGCACTTGTTAAATGAAACACATTTATCTGTGTCACAGATCTCTAGTCAATATCTGAGAATTACAGATTTGGGATTCCCTCCGGTCTCTTGTGATAGTTTTTTTTGTCTTTTATATAGAATACGCCTCAAGTAGAAGAAGGAGAGATATTAGCTGCTGCCGCCGTCGCTTCTGCTGCTTCGCTACTTATGGAAAAGTTTTGTCTTTAAACTTGGAATAGGTTGGAAAAGAGGATTTTACTGCACACAGTAGAGCCAGGGCTCGGGCTCATATTCAGTGCGAATTTCCCCCATTCCACATTATATATTGACGCAGAGTCACCGTGCGGTTGGCATTATTATTCACGTCTGATTCCCGTCTTATTGCACTCTGATATAGACAAATGCACCGATATCCGTGTTTGATAATATAATCGGGACGAGGACGATATATATAGTGGAATTGTGTGGCATTATAAGTCATTACCGCTCTGCTATAATGGCGGCTGGTCAGCAGCATTGACGGCAGTTGCTGTACTCGTTGTTTAGGGAAGTATTATCTGTTTGTGACTTTCATGCTTCATTGAGAGGTAATTTGATGGCGACCGTCCTGATACCTTCATAAGTGTAACCTGCCAAGTCTCTTCTTGGTGCCAGAGCGGAGCCCATCTGTATGTCATTACCCGTTGACTCGAAAACAAACTATAAACGACCCCCTTGTCTTCACAATTTCCATGCTTCAATTGTTTTGGATAATTTCAGCAATTTTTGATTTCTTATTTTTTTTTAGATTTGCTTTCTTGTTTTTGACTAGTAATTCCATTTGCGGTATATTTGTATCCGTGGATATACTGATTGTGAATTTGTATCGGAGCAGAGTCTGCATGGAAACCGGGCTCTACCTCCTGGTGTTGGCTCAAGTCCTAGACCCACCCCCGCTTAGGGAAGTGGGTGGAGTTACCCCGCCCCCGCTGTATGACGGAATGTAACATAGTTGTATCTTTGAGATGGAAGCTCCAACAACAAAACTTTGAATTTTTGCTGCTTCTTCCTATGACTTTATTTTCATAGTTTCATGTATAACTTGCGTTAAAGGGGCCCATGATGTTAAATTCATGGGATGGGGCCCAGCTCCTCAGCTTTCCAGTGCCAACCATGCCTTGTGATCCACCGAAGCCTTCATTTGTGTAAAGAATAAGTCTTGTTTCTTTGAAACACAGCAATAATTCCACAAGACAGGTATCATTTTAATCAGGAGGATCAACCCTACCAGGCAGTATGCTTGGTTTATTAGGGTTGATTCTAAGGATAGATACCCTTTAAGCACTTTGTAGCAGAGTATGAATAGAATCCGGCTCATCAGTCTCCGTTTTGCTCTATCATTAGGTGCTGAGCACCTACCTTTACTCCAGACTTTGAGTCATTCATCAACACCCTTCTAGTACAGAGGTATCAGAGTGATCTTGTAAAAAGTGAAATGTCACCTCCTCAGGGAATAACGGTCAAGTATCTTACTAAAGGAGAGGCCTGGATCCTGCAGAACATCGTGCATGCCGACTATGCTTTGGTCAGTATCTGGTGTAGGACTTGAGTACCTGCTCGTCGTCTATACAGGCTGCTCTGTGGAATGGATACAATGTATATGTCTGTGAAGGGTAATAGATACACTTTAGACTATATGGAGCCCTACAACTAAGGGAGGTCATCATCACTTAATGGTAAAGTGCAATAAATCATGGCTATGGATGATGGAAAGGACCTAGTTCATTACATGGGCCCCCTTGCTTTACAATGAAGCCCATCATTACTTTGGAAGTGAAGGGTTGTCAGAGGCAACTGGATCAACTCATATTGAGGGGGAAAGCAAAACAACCATCATGGCCAAACTTTCTTCCCAGAGCAAAGAGTCAGTAGATCCACTGTCGGATCAACTTTGCATCCACCGGAAGAGATGATTCTGAAGGTTTACTGTCCATATTGTCACACTAAGCTATGTGATAGATCTCTGGTGCTCTATGGGAATTAACTGTAGATTTTGGATAATGAAAAAAAAATATATATAGCCAAAGAAAATGTATCGGACATTGGACCCATACTTTTTGGGCAGGGATGGATCAAGCAAAGTTATGTCTGGGGTCTGTGGTGCACCATTAAGCTCCACCCCTTGTTGGCCCTGCAAGCCCTGATATTGTGGCCAGCTTAAGGCCTCATGCACACGACCGTTCCATTTTTTGCGGTCCGCAAACCGCGGATCTGCAAAAAACGGAAGCCACCCGTGTGCATTCTGCAATTTGCTGAACGAAACATTGTAGAAATGCCTATTCTCGTCCGCAAAATGGAAAAGAATAGGACATGTTCTATTTTTTTTGCGGGGCCACGGAATGGAGCAACGGATGCGGACAGCACACAAAGTGCTGTCCGCATCTTTTGCAGCCCCATTGAAGTGAATGGGTCCGCATCCGAGCCACCAAAACGGCGGCTCGAATGCGGACCCGAACAACGGTCGTGTGCATGAGGCCTACGGCTACAGGCACCCGACAGTGCCGTTTTTTGCGGTCTGCAAGCCGCCCGTGTGCCTTCCACAATTTGCGGAATGGAATGGGCGGCCATTAATATAACTGCCTATTCTTGTCTGTTTTGCGGACAAGAATAGAACATTTTTTTTTGCGGGGCCGCAGAACGGAGCAACGGATGCGGACAGCACACGAAGTGCTGTCCGCATCTTTTGCGGCCCCATTGAAGTGAATGGGCCCGCATCCGAGCCGCTAAAACAGCGGCTCGAATGCGGACCCAAACAACGGTCGTGTGCATGAGGCCTAAGGCTGAAGAACAGAAAAATAAAGAGGAAAAAGTTTGTGTCATTTTCATCAGAGTTCAGTTATTATTGACGGGAGAAAAGTTCTGCGTGCCTAATGTGTGCACTTATTTTGTATGTTCCTGTACAAGGTTTGGGGCCCTTGGCGTTTATCAAACTTCCAACTAGAAAGTATTTTAGTTGTTTTCTTGCTGTTTTTTGTGCAGATTCTCGTGATAAACATTAATTGTTCCTGACGATCGCCTCCTCGCTGAGATCTGCTCATGTTATCAATATCACGTCTGCAAATCTGTTGCTCCCATAGGGGGTCATTAGGACGACTCTTTCTACCAGTTTCTGATTGTTCTGAGTGCCAGGAAGTGCTGAAATCCGGTGCTCTGAGCTCATTATATTCACCCCGGGACCCGAAGGGTTAGTTAAGCTAAAATAAATACACCAAAATGAAGGGAGTCAGAAAAATGTCCCCCACACGTCCGGACCGAGAGCAACGGTGAACTAGTAACTGACTACAAGGCCAAGGAGATCTAAAGATGACCTGGAGCTCTGACTCCACGAGACGCCCGACTGAGGCTGCTGTTTTTGAGTAATTACAGTCCTTATTAACAGTTTAAGACCACTTGAACTTCCAAACATGAGCTCAGTAATGAGTAGCTCCGCCGTTATTGTTTCGGCATGCTTGCTGCAAGCGTTTCCATGAGGTGAGTGGGAACATTTCTCCAAGTGGTGAAGACGGCCGCACGAAGGCCATCTACTGTCTGGAACTGTTCTCCATTTTTATAAACTTCCCTTGCCATCCATCCCCAAAGGTTCTCAATCGGATTTAGATCAGGGGAACACGCAGCATGGGCCAAAAGAGTGTTGTTCTTCTCCTGGAAGAAGTCCCTTGTCCTGCGGGCATTGTGTACTGTAGCGTTGTCCTGTTACCACACAGTCGAGGGCCCTCAGTCATGAGGAATGCTCTCTGCACATGGACATAGCCAGCGGCCGTTTGATGCCCCTGCACTTCCTGAAGCTCCATTGTTCCACTGAAGGAAAAAACACCCCCAGACCATTATGGCGCCCCCTCCACTGTGGCGCGTAGAAAACATCTCAGGTGGGATCTGCTTGTCATGCCAGTAATGTTGGAAACCATCAGGACCATCAAGGTTAAATTTTTTTCTCATCAGAGAATAAAACTTTCTTCCACCTTTGAATGTCCCATGTTTGGTGCGCTCTTGCAAAGTCCAAACGAGCAGTTCTGTGGCGTTCAAGGAGACGAGGTCTTTGAAGCCCTTCAGTCTCAGATGCCGTCTGATGGTTATGGGGCTGCACTCAGCACCAGTAAGGGCCTTAATTTGGGTCGAGGATCGTCCAGTGTCTTGACGGACAGCCAATTGGATCCTCCGGCTCTTTGCTGGTAAAAAAAAATGTGGGTCTTCCACTTGACTTTTTTGTTCCATAACCCTCAGGATCATTTAAGAAATTCCAAATGACTGTCTTACTGCGTCCCACCTCAGCAGCGATGGCGCGCTGTGAGAGACCCTGCTTATGCAGTTTAACAACCCGACCACGTTCAAAAAGGGAGAGTTTTTTTGCCTTTGCCATCACAACGTGTGACTACCTGACAGAAAATGACAATGAATCCACATTTTTGCACAGATTTGGCCTTTTATAGGCAGGTGGTCCTAAACTTTTGATCAGCTGAAAAACAGCCTGTTTCAGTTTATTCGTTGTTTTCATTAAATTGAATGCTCAAAAAATGCTTTGTCTCACTCCCATTTCTTCTTGTTGCATGGTGAAGCTCTACTTGGAACCTTGTTAAGATCCAGCCATGCGAAATAGGATTTTTTGCAATTTTTCAAGTGGTCTTAAACTTTTGATCAGGACTGTATCTCCTACATAAAAAAGATTTTAGGTGGTGACCACTAGTGGCGGTGCCGAGCCCCAAACATAGCCTCGCTTAGAGATGAAGCACAGTCAGCGTCTCCATATGATATTTGTACAATAGACATTATGATAAAATGATGAGTAGGAGTTCTAGAAGATGATTGTTGGGTGGGGGTAGGTGACTTGTTCAGAGAGAGTCTCCTGATCATCGTCTTATGATGCAGAGCACTTTGATATCAATGGGTAATCAATGATTATTATGGGTAATCAATGATTCACTGTGTGTTGAACTGGAAGCCAGTTATTTCAAGCATTTTCAACATGAAAATCTGCATTAGAAAAATGCTGTGTGAACAAAGACATAAAACAGCTACACGGAGTGCAGAGGTGGCGCATGGGCCTGAGGGGGCCGAAGAAAGACACAAGTATTCAAGAAAGCACATGGTAGGGAGAGGCACCAGGGCCCAGGATCTGGTGAAGTCATAATCTTACATAATGTTACTTTGCTCTTGTTGCTTCCCCTTTCTTTCCTGCTCTGCCTGTGTACATTCTAGTATTCTGTTCATGAACCAGGTCGCTCAGGATGAACAATAGTACAGGAATTGTGGGAGGGGGTGGAACAAAGTGAACCTATGATGTCACATGACCCCGGAAATTATCATCAGATACAATGTTGCATCTGGGGCTTCATGGAATTGTGGGAGCACAGGGAGAAAGTGACCCTATGATGTCACATGACCCCGGGGATTATCATCGGATACAATGTTGCATCTGAGGCTTCATGGAATTGTGAGAGCACAGGGAGAAAGTGACCCTATGATGTCACATGACCCCGGGGATTATCATCGGATACAATGTTGCATCTGGGGCTTCATGGAATTGTGGAAGTACAGGGAGAAAGTGACCCTATGATGTCACATGACCCCGGGGATTATTATCGGATACAATGTTGCATCTGGGGCTTCATGGAATTGTGTCAGTACAGGGAGAAAGCGACCCTATGATGTCACATGACCCTGGGGATTATCATCGGATACAATGTTGCATCTGGGGCTTCATGGAATTGTGAGCGCACAGGGAGAAAGTGACCCTATGATGTCACATGACCCCGGGGATTATCATCGGATACAATGTTGCATCTGGGGCTTTATGGAATTGTGGGAGCACAGGGAGAAAGTGAACCTATGATGTCACATGACCCCGGGGATTATTATCGGATACAATGTTGCATCTGGAGCTTCATGGAATTGTGGGAGCACAGGGAGAAAGTGACCCTATGATGTCACATGACCCCGGGGATTATTATCGGATACAATGTTGCATCGGGGGCTTCATGGAATTGTGGCAGTACAGGGAGAAAGCGACCCTATGATGTCACATGACCCTGGGGATTATCATCGGATACAATGTTGCATCTGGGGCTTCATGGAATTGTGGCAGTATAGGGAGAAAGTGACCCTATGATGTCACATGACCCTGGGGATTATCATCGGATACAATGTTGCATCTGGGGCTTCATGGAATTGTGAGCGCACAGGGAGAAAGTGACCCTATGATGTCACATGACCCCGGGGATTATCATCGGATACAATGTTGCATCTGGGGCTTTATGGAATTGTGGGAGCACAGGGAGAAAGTGAACCTATGATGTCACATGACCCTGGGGATTATCATCGGATACAATGTTGCATCTGGGGCTTTATGGAATTGTGGAAGTACAGGGAGAAAGTGACCCTATGATGTCACATGACCCTGGGGATTATCATCGGATACAATGTTGCATCTGGGGCTTCATGGAATTGTGAGAGCACAGGGAGAAAGTGACCCTATGATGTCACATGACCCCGGGGATTATCATCGGATACAATGTTGCATCTGGGGCTTTATGGAATTGTGGGAGCACAGGGAGAACGTGACCCTATGATGTCACATGACCCCGGGGATTATCATCGGATACAATGTTGCTACTGAGGCTTCCAGGAATATGTTCTATGAGTAGAAGCAATGATCAGACCGAGGTGTCACCGTCATCTGCAGGTATCAGCCGTAACATGAAGCCTGCGCCGCGGAGCTGGACACTCGTCACAGACTCAGCACTTAATGCACAGTTTTAGGGGATGAATAATTGAACAGAGGCTTCATTGAGAGTAAGTGCTCCACGGCCGTCGAGGGTCTGACGAAGCAGAGACAGCCGGGATGAGGCCCTTATTATAGATGATGCTTCTAGGACAGGAGCCGCTGAGTGCGTGGACAGCGTCTGCCCCGTGTTCCTGTGTTATCAGCCTGGTCCCATATTGGAAATGTAACCCTGTTGTGTCTTTACTGTGCAGCCGTGTCCAATACTCTCTTTGAATGTTCACATTTCAACAGATTATTTCAGGGAAAAATGCTACTTTTTATTTGTGTTGCAAATTTTGTCTATGCAAGCTATGATCATTAGGGTCAGTTCATACATGGCGGGATTTTGCAGATTTTTGCCGTGGATTCATCGACAACCGTTTACAGCACGAATGCATGGATGAGGCATTGCTGCGGATTTTCACCTCTGAAATAATTCCTACCGTATGAAAACTCAGAAATGAACGGGAGAGTAGATGGGATCAATACATTTAATGAGACTGGAAGGTCAGATCAGTGAGCTGCTATGGCCGGGGATGATGGGAGTAATGCATTGTGTAGATTAGGACCGTGGATTGTTAGCTCCTGGGGACAGAGATAATGGGAGTAATGCATTGTGTAGATTGGGACAGTGGATTGTTAGCTCCTGGGGACAGAGATAATGGGAGTAATGCATTGTGTAGATTTGGACAGTGGATTGTTAGCTCCTGGGGACAGAGATAATGGGAGTAATGCATTGTGTAGATTAGGACCGTGGATTGTTAGCTCCTGGGGACAGAGATAATGGGAGTAATGCATTGTGTAGATTAGGAGATTGAATTGTGAGCTCATAGAGATAAAGATGATTGGAGTAATACATTGTACAGATTGTAGGATTAGATGTGAGCCCCTGAGGAGACAGATGATGGGAGTGATACATTGTGTAGATTGGGAGATTACATTGAGATGATGATATTGATACATTGTACTGGATCGGATTGTCAGGTCCTGGAGACAGAGATGATAGGAGTGATACATTGTGTAGATTGGGAGATTAGGATTACGATCTCCTGGCCGTCACAGTAACCAGCCACCTTGCATCATGGGTGACGTCAACCTGATGCAAGGGGGATGGTCACCATCGTGGCCTGCTATTGCATGCACCTCCCTGTCGCCATATGTTTTGATCCACACAACGGGGAGATGCAGCTGCGGCCGTGCAGGGATCCGGAGTGACGTAGGTGCCGGCAAGCAGAGTTAGTATGAACTATAGGACGGGCTCGGGCATTGTGTGGGGCCTTTTTAGAATTGGATAACCCTTTTAAGTTTTTATTTTATTATATAATTTGGATTTATTTATTTTTTAAGTTGATTTCTCATCTTTCGGTGAAAAAACCTAGTAAACTTTAGTATGTGTTTTTGTGGCAGAAACTGAGGAGAGACAAATTCCTCAATTAAAGCCGAGACGACGACGGCACAAAGGAAACCCTTCCGACTCTTATGATTTTGCATTAAAAGTTAAAGAGTGGAACAGTAAACATAAACTCATTTTGGTAACGAGATATTGCTGGTAATGATGCTGTATTTACGCGGGCCCCTCTAATGCCGCCGTTAAACTCAACAACCCAATAATTGCTCAGCGCGAAGAAAGGAAATTAAACTCTCGTTATTTATCTGCTAGTTATAAATGGAACGAAACCTGCAGAGCTGTGGGGTCTCTGAGAATCTGGAGATTGCCCCAGCACGGCAAGGTGAAGAGCGTTCCATCATCCTGTCCTAAAGATCATCCTGTTTCTGCCACTTGTCTCAGCATCAGCCCTGCCCCAGAGGGACATCATTGCAACCATTGTCCCATGTGTCCCATGTGTCATATTGAGACTGGGATGACACTAATGATAACGGTGGTAGGTGGATCCCAGTAGATGAGTGTAGGACAAGTCCTAGAACTTCTCCAACATGGACCATGATGCAGAACCACGAGTTCTAATGACCACTAATGACCCAAGTGATCCAGCAGAATTGACTGGCTGATGGCCAGGAAGGAGCAGAAGTGAGTCCAGCAAGTTGGGAGTTTGAGTAAATGCAAACAAAACTCAAATTTTAAAATAAATACTTTTGTAAACGTTTTTCTTTATTTATTTTTTATGATGCTACGTCCCACTGTGTGCAACTCAAAGCTGAAGCAGCATCAATACAACGCCACACTTTTGGATGACGGTGACATTCTAGTAAAGGACCATAGTAAATGCCGCATGCAATGGATCATTAGTAGGGTTGCTCCATCTAGAACCCCCCGGTACCCCTGATGGGGCTTATGAAAAAGGTGGTCCTCACAGGACTGCCCCTCTACTGCAGGCATGCTCAACCTGTGGCCCTCCAGCTGTTGTAAAACTACAACTCCCACAATGCCCTGCTGTAGGCTGATACCTGTAGGCTGTTCAGGCATGCTGGGAGTTGTAGTTTTGCAACAGCTGGAGGGCCGCAGGTTGAGCATGCCTGCTCTACTGGAATGTGACTCAAGCAGGGCGGTTCAAATTTTGTCACTGAACCATCAGGCAGAAATGAATCTTCCTGTCCAAGTACATGTAAGGGCTTACGCCCATGAACGTAGGGGCTCTGTGCCCGTTTTGTGGACTACAATTCGGAATGCGTCCGTGATCCGAAAAAAATTAGCAGAGATAGGACATCTCCTATCTTTTGCAGAGCAGAAGCACAGATCAGAAATCCACGGAAACACTACAAAGCGCTCGGATCTCAAAACCGTAAAGGAAAACGTAGATGTGAAAGTAGACTTAATTGGCACAAAGCAGAATGACCTAGTTAACCCTTGGTGCCACATATCACAGTGGTGACATTCCCAGATCCAAACAGCCCTTTAAAATGAATGCCTCATTCACACAGTCAGTGTTCGGTCAGTGATTTCCATCAGTGATTGTGAGCCAAAACCAGGTGCGGCTCTAAAGACAGAACAGGAGCAGATCTTTCCCTTACGCTGGGTTCACACCTGAGCGTTTTACAGCGCGTTCCTATGCGCTGTAAAACGCACAACAGGCAAGAACCAATGATTCCCTATGGGAATGGTTCACACCTGGGCGTTTTACAGCGCGTACGATCGCGCTGTAAAACGCCCGACGCTCAAACAAGTGCTTGAGCTTTTTTTTGGGCGTTTGTCGCGCGTTCCCGCACATAGATATTCGGGAACGCGCGACAATGTGTGCACCCCTGTCTCTGTATGCGCGATTGTAAACGCCCATACAATCGCGCATACAGAGCGCTCGTTTCAGAACGCTCAGGTGTGAACCCAGCGTTATACCTGATGTCTGTGGAGGCTCCAATCACTGATGGGAAACACTGACCAAACACTGACGTTTCAATAAAGCCGTGTAAAAAAAAAAAAAAAGATTAAATTAAACTTAACTATTTTAAAATGAAAGGCTTTTCAAGAGCTCCGCTAACTGTCAGCTAATTGGAACATTTACATACAGCTGGTAAAAACTAGTCCTGGCCAAATACCTCCTACAACTGCAGATTTGTTACCATTGTATCCAGTCTCGCCATTCCTCTGTGAGCTAAAGGCAGCAGCGTGAAGCTATCTTCTGTCTAGTGTTAATCGCAAATATTCTAATCACAAATTTTTATCGGGAATATTGGCACTTTGAGAATTTGCGAATATCTAGAATATAGTGCTATATCTTCGGAATCGCAAACATTCTAGATTTTCTTTTCATCAGTACCGGTGATCCCTCCCTGCTTCTTGCTTGTTGGCCAATGAGAAGGCTGCAATATCTTTGACTTTAGGAGTTCTGTCCTGACTGCTTGTTAAATTGCACATTAATACATTGTATCAGTTTGGAGCCCAACATTTAGTGTATGTTTACAATTGAAACAAAAATCTCAGCATGATCAACTCTACTCAACCAGGCATAATGCTAGTAGGGTTGATCATGCTGAAATTGATATCTGTCTTAGGGCTCGTTCACACGAACGTGTGAAGCCTGTGCTGTGGACAGCAAATTGCGGTCCGCAATGCACGGGTACCGTCCGTGGGGCAGGCGCATGGGGATCGCAGACCTATTCACTTGAATGGGTTCGCGATCCTTCCGTTCAAGTTCTATCTTTTTGCGGTGCGGATGCATGGAACGGAACCCCAGAAAGCACCCCGTAGTTCTTCTGTAGTGTTCCGTTCCGCACCATTCCTCATCTCCGGATTGGCGGCCACGGAACGGTGCCCGTGTATTGCGGATCCGCAAATGTGAACGAGCCCTTATGGATTTATCATCCATTGCTGCAGCGATAATAGTTGTTATATTTATGCAGCTTAGGCAATTTGGGCGCCAAGGGGCTGGCGTCGCCCTTGGAGCACCTCTACTGCCACGCCCCTCGGTGCTCAGTACACCATCCCTCCCCTTTGATTGGCAGGGATATTAGCCCAGTCTAATAGTCCATCGTGGTATTTTAGGGCTGTACACATAGTTTAGTCTCTGGGTGTAAACATGAATGCTTTCTATCACTGACAAGAAGCAGAGATTTTGAAAATGGTTAAGAATTGATGCATAAAATCTATTATAAATTTGCAGAACACTTCACCATACAATAATCTTAAATTGCAGAAGACTGAATGACCTTGTTAACCCTTGGTTGTAGAGTTCTCTTCGTTTTTCCATAGTGGTGACGCTGCCCCTCAAACATGGAGTCCATTCAAAGAGAGAATCCTTTCACCCTGCGCACATCTGGTGTCCCTTTATAGGCGGATCACGTGCGTCTATAACCAGATCTATCAATATGTGACTGTACATCACTTTAATTACCCTCCTCGCCTCATAACGGCCTCGGATGAGACTTCATGCAGAAAACCTGTTGCTATGTGGCGGTATTTATGCCGAGCTGAAGTGTGACAAACACTCATTAGCGGCCGGGAGCTGGGGGGCAGAGCGCTGCATATTAATGAACAATGCTTATTAACATTTATTGCTTCTACGTTTCCTCAAGATGGGAACATTGAAATTAGAAACTGGGCGATATAAGTGTCAGACGGATTTATGTCCTCGCCCATAACTACCTTCCTGTTGTGTGACTCCTTACATTGGGTGCGCCAAGCGTCTGGCTGCATCCAACTCCAGTTCTATAAAAGAAATGAAAATTCAGGGATAACGTTCTTGTGAGCGAATTTAAATGTAAATTTGGTAGAATTTCAGTTTATACTCTAGTCACATCCAGAGCTGCATTCACAGCTGATTGCTCATTAGCAATGATTGCTTATTATTTGTAAAAATAATAAGTGGATTGGTAAAGTATTTCTTAGTGGTCCCATGAGTCACCTCCAGAGCTGCACTCGGAGCCCGACCTTTCCTGCCCCCGGTGGCCTTATATTATATTACGGTAAGTAAAGTGCATGTCCCGCTGACAGGATGTGTGAATCAGGTGAAAAGCTAATTAGCAAAAACTGTGCTCCATGGGATTGTTTCTACTCTTGTCAAATCCAGAGCTGCATTCATGCACATGAGCGTGTGCCGGCCGTTCCCTGCATTGGGGACCACAATTTGAATGGGTCCGTGATCCATCTGCACAGCAAAAAAATTGAAAATGTTCAACTGTTTTGTGGTGCGGAGGCACGGAGAGAATCCATGCCTCCGCACTGCTCCTTCCGGACCTGTGATACAGAGTGCACACGGTCGGTGCCCATATGTTACAGACCCGTTATATGTGGGCCGCAATACGGGCACGGCCGGGCGACGGTCGTGTCCATGAGCCCTTATGGGATGATGGGGCTGGACACGTCCTGTGATCGGGGTGTGTAATGTGATGAAGGACTAGGAGCTGGTTCTTCTGGGATAAGTTATTCTGGTTGTTACAAATTATCCCCTATTCAGAGCATAACTATTAGATTGGTGGGGGTCCTACTGTTGGGACCTCCGCTGACCATGAGAACGGGGACTCCATACCTTTAGTGTTGATCACGAATATTCGAATTTTTAATTTCTATCGCGAATATAGGTACTTCGAAAATTTGCGAATATTTCAAATATAGTTATATATATTCGTAATTTCGAATATTCTAATAATTTTTTCCCTTTTTTTTTTTTTTATTCATTTTTTTTTTATCGGTACACATGATCCCTCCCTGCTTCTAGCTTGTGGGCCAATAAGAAGGCTGCAATATACTTGACTTTAGAAAATAGTAGTGTTTGCGAATTTTGCTCTATATTCTTTTTTTTCGAATATTCGCTATATTGCTATATATTCTTGTGTTAGAATATTACGAATATTCGAAAAAACTAAGTTATAGCAATATAGAAAATATTCGAAAAAAACAAATATAGAGCAATTTAGCTAATATAGTGCTATAATCATTTTTTTATAGTTGTATTTTTTTTCCAATTTGAACTTCAGATGAGAAAAAAATTACAACTATTAGACAAAGAAAATTATAGCACTATATTAGCTAAATTGCTCTATATTCGTTTTTTCGAATATTCGCTATATATTCTTGTTTTAGAATGTTACGAATATTCCAAAAAACGAAGTTATAGCAATATAGCGAATTTTCGAAAAAAAATTGCAATAAAAAATTTGAATCCGAAAATTCGAATTACGAAAATTTGCATATTACACAATCATTACCTTGCCGATTTTTCTAGTAAAAAAAAATGGAGAATATAACGAATATTCGAATTTGCGAATATTCAACGAATATTCTACAAAATATTTGCGAAATATCGCGAATTCGAATATGACCCCTGCCGCTCATCACTACATACTTCTCACAATGCCCAATTTGAATGGAGCAGCAGGTCGAGCATGCGCCCTACCACTCCTGATGCTCCATTAATCTCTATGGGAGTTCTGGAGACAGCCGAGTACAGCGCTCAGTCATTTCTGGAATAGGTTGGCTGTTTGCATCCGGAGTGGAATTCAGTTGGAATATTAGGGCAAATTTAGGACAAAATGATTGGCGGCTGGAGTTGTCTTAGAAAGAACGGGAAGAAAAAATACTCACCTCATCACCCACTTGCTCGCTCAGAGGAAGTCCGCTCCTGTTTTGATTCAAAAAGACCTGCCAAACGACCTGTGCTGAGTGTGATGACATCATCATCATCACCATGTGATCATGCTGGGAGCATGTGGTGACATCATCACGCTCAACACAGGTCTTTTTCAATCAAGATAGGAGCGGATTGCCTGTGCATGAGCAAGTGGATGATGTGAGTGATTTCATTTTTATTTATACCCAAAAGTCCATATTTTACTAGCAATTTTTATCGGCCGTTAGACGGGTGCACTTCTGTCCAAGTGGCCGGTAAAAACTGTTACATTGATTAATAAGCTGAATAGGGTTTTAACATAGTTATTCGTGGCAACTTAATTCTAGGGCTGAGCGAACCAGCGCTGCAAAGTTCGGGTTCGTACCGAACTTTGCGAGCTCGGGTACCCAGACCCGAACCCGTTTTTTTTTTTACTGAAGTCCGGGTTTGGGTTCGGTGTTTGGGTCTGGGTACCTAAACTCGCAAAGTTCGGAACGAACCCGAACTTTGCTGCGCTGGTTCGCTCAGCCCTAGAATTAAGTTGCCACGAATCACTATGTTAAAACCCCATTCAGCTTATTAATCAATGTAACCGTTTTTAACGGCCACTTGGACAGAAGTGCACCCGTCTAACGGCCGATAAAAATTGCTAGTAAAATATGGACTTTTGGGTAAAAAAAAAATACAATCACTCACATCATCCACTTGCTCATGCAGAGGCAGTCCGCTCCTCTCTTGATTGAAAAAGACCTCTCGAAGGACCTGTGTCGAGTGTGATGATGTTGTTTGGGTGTTTGGGTCACTTTTATTTTCCGTTATAACATGATTATAGCGGAAAATAATAGCATTCTTAAGACAGAATGCAAAAGAATATGGCCATTTAGGAGTTAAAAAAGAAGCAACTCACCTCACCCACTTGATCTCACTGCCGCAGCTTCTTCTATCTTCATTCAGCAGGACCTGCCAAAGGACCTGCGATGACGTCACTGCGCTCTCCCATGTGGTGAGCGTGGTGATGTCATCACAGGTCCTTTTGGAGGTCCTGCTGCAAGAAGATAGAAGACACTGCGGCAGTGAGATCAAGTGGATGAGGTGAGACGTTTTTTATTTTTAACTCCTAAATTGCCATATTCTTTTGCATTCTGTCTTAAGTGCTATTCTCTATTACTCATCTCTAGTCCCAATGGTAGGACTCTTACAGATCTGATACTTATAACTTTTTTAGGGCTCATGCACACAAATGTGTTTTTTTTCTGTGTCCATTCTGGTTTTTTTTGTGGCCCTTATGCGGAAAACATTAATTACAATGGGGCCACAAAAAAATGACTCTGTGTGCATTCTGTATGTCCATTCTGCAAAAAAAACAGAACATGTCCTATTATTGTTGGCATTACGGACAAGGATAGGACTGTATTAGGGGCCGGCTGTTCCGTACCGCAAAATACAGAATTTACACAGCGGGCCACAAAACAACAATGCTCGTTATGGATAAGGGATCATTTTTAAAAACTTGAATACCCCTTTAAGCCCATTGTTGTGGAATATTTTTGCAACCAATCTTTTAATGCTTTAACGCATTAGAAAAAAAAAAATTGCCATTTTTTTTTTCTTTAAATGTTACCAATTTATATTGTGGTTCATAGCAAGAGCTAAGCGTTTCCACGGTAACAGACTGCACACAAACCTCACTTGTAGTCTGATCCTGCCATCATACGATGCTCTATCATTGCTGACTCCTCTTGGTATAAAACAGTAGAAGATAGGGTGAGGGGGCTGCCTGCAGGAACAGACGGCATAGGGATTGTATGTAATGTGTAACCGTGGAGACACATTGACCCACATAGGAGCTGTGGGTACAGAACTATTGGGGGTTTTCAATCACAGCTATTTGCAAAGTTGCTTTATTTTATAATTTTATTGGAAAACTAAAAGTAACTGGTTGCAGAAGTCTGCACTCCTTTATAGGGCAGACACCCTTTAGAGATTCTGAATTTCTGCTGCTTTGGACTTTTGCTTCCTGTATCCATGTAATGCTCCAGATCACACAATGCCAAGACGTGCTGTGAGGCTATAAAGGAGTTTTCTCAATTTGTCAACCCCTTATATGTGCCATATAGACATCAGGACGCCTCTAACAAACAGCCCTTCTCCTGGATCTATTCGCATGGTACTATAAAATTGTGGTTTGTAGCCATGATTACTGCAAAATTGCAGCACAACACTTGGACTATGCAGCAATTTTGCAAAAACTGTTGAGCTTTGAAACCATTTAGTGATAATAACGGCAATAAACTGCAATTTGACCGATCGTGTGAATGGACCATCTCACTAATGGACCGGACGAGTCCATGTATCAGGTGAACAGCGATTCAATTGAATGGCCGCATGTAATAAAATGATATTCCCATAGCGAGAAAATAAAAACTTCCTCCAATGAATTCAGCCGTTTACTGAGGTCTCGAGAGCCTGACTCTCATAGTTAGGGGGGTCTGTATGATGATGAGACACCCTAAGGGCTCGTTCTCATGAGTTACCAGTAGTGTTGAGCGAACCTAAACTGTAAAGTTCGGGTCTGTACCGTACTGTAAATTTCGGGTTCGAGTTCAGTGTTCGGGCATTTAATAAAGCTTGTTGAAAGGCTGCAGGGTAGCCAATCAACAAGCTTTTAAGCTGTGGGCACTTAGAAGCCATCACAGCCACGCCTACTAATGGCAAGGCTGTGATTGGCCGGTGCATCATGTGACCCAGCCTCTATACAAGCTGGATCACGTGTAGCACCGCCCATCAGCTCTGAGTAGTGCAGGGACAGGAAGCAGCTGAAGTGAGGGAAAGTGTTAGGAATCTGGCTATTTGTTTTGTGGGTGACCTACAGTATAAAGATTTTTTGTGGGCAATACACCAGCTTTGCACCCCTGACACAGAAATATAATACTAAATCTGGCTGTTAATTCTGTGGGTGACCTATAGTGATTTTTTGTGGGTGCATTGCACCATCTTTGTAGCCCTGACACAAAAATATAATAGTTAATCGGTCTGTTAGTTCAGTGGGTAACATATACCCATTTTTGGTGTGAGGTACACCCGCACTGCATCCGTGACAGGGAAATTAATATAGTTATTCTGTCTGTTAGTTCAGTGGATGACCTCAAAGAATGAGGAGAGCATCAAATAAGGGACGTGGCCACGGTCGTGGTGCTGCTGGTTGAGCTCCTGTTGCAGGGAGAGGACGTGGTTGATCTGTGCCAGCTACACGCCCAAATGATACACCTTCCTCAAGTGCACGTAGGCGACAGAATGTTCAGCATTATTTTGTAGGCCCGAATACTGGTGTACGAATGGTGAGGCCAGAACAAGTACAGGCGGTAGTAGATTGGGTTGCTGACAGTGCCTCCAGTTCCTTCACATTGTCTCACACCCAGTCCCCTGCTGAAAGTTGGCACCTGCAGCCCATGGGCATCTGTCTTTCACCTCACCCCCTTGCAAATCAGCCAAGCAGTCTGAGCCCCAAGTCATGCAGCAGTCTCTTCTGTATTTTGATGACTCTGTTAGCACGGTTTCCCAGGGCCATCCACCGAGCCCTGCCCCAGAAGTGGAAGAGATTGAGTGCACCGATGCCCAACCACTTATCTTTCAGGATGAGTACATGGGAGGACCACCGTAGCACGTCTCAGATGATGACGAAACACAGGTGCCAACTGCTGCGGCTTTCTGCAGTGTGCAGACCGACAAGGAGGGCAGGGGTGAAGACTGGGTGGAAGATGATGTGGAGGACGATGAGGTCCTCGACCCCACATGGAATCAAGGTCATGCGAGTGACCTATGTAGTTCAGAGGAAGAGGCGGTGGTCGCACAGAGCCACCAACACAGCAGAAGAGGGAGCAGGGTGCAAAAGCGGAGCGGCCATCCTCTAGACATTACGCCTGCTACTGCCCTCCGCACCAAGGGACCGAGCACACCAAAGCCAGCTCCAAGGAGTTCCCTGGCGTGGCAGTTCTTCAGACAATGTGCTGACGACAAGACACGAGTGGTTTGCATGCTGTGCAGTCAGAAACTGAAGCGAGGCATAAACGTTCTCAACCTGAGCACAACCTGCATGACCATGCATCTAGGTGCAAAACATGAGCTGCAGTGGAGTAGACACCTCAAAAACCAAGAAAGGTCTCTGGCTCCTCCTGCTTCCTCTTCTGCTGCAGTCTCGGTCTCTTCATCCACCTCTGGAGTGACAGTGCCACCTGCCACCCCGCAAACAGAGGATGTGGCAGCAACGCCACCATCACCCAGCATGTCCACACTGTCCCATGGAACTGATACGTGGATAAGCATGGGCAGAGACGTTATATCTCCATAACAGCACACTGGGTAAATGAAGTGGCTGGGCCTGAGGCGTATAGCAGTTTGACACATGTCCTTCCGCCACCGAGGATTGCAGGACGTTTCTCTTTGCCTCCTGATGCTTCCTCCTCCTACTCCGCTTCCTCACCCTCTACCAGCCCCTCATCCGGTCAGTGTAACACCTTCACCACCAACTTCAGCACAGCCAGGGGAAAACGACAGCAGGCAGTTTTGAAACTCATCTGTTTGGGGGACAAACCCCACACCGCGCAGGAGCTGTGGTTGGGCATGAAACAACAGACCGATGAGTGGTTTGTGCAAGTCATCCTCAAGCCTGGCCTGGTGGGTTGCGATAGGGGGCGAAATCTCGTAGCAGCTCTGGGACTAGCCGGTTTGACACACATCCCTTGCCTGGAGCATGTGCCGAATTTGGTGGTGCAGAGGTTTCTGAAAAATTACCCCGATATGTCAGAGCTGCTGCAGAAAGTGCGGGCCCTCTGTGCGCGCTTTTGGCATTCTCACCCTGCTGCTGCTCGCCTGTCAGCCCTGCAGCGTGACTTCAGCCTTCCCGCTCACCGCCTTATATGCGACGTGCCCACCAGGTGGAACTCCACCTTGCACGTGCTGGCCAGACTGTGCGAGCAGCAGCAGGCTATAGTGGAGTTTCAGCTGCAGCACGCATGGATTGAATCGCTCTGTGGAACAGCCCCACTTCACCTCCAATGACTGGGCCTCCATGCGGGACCTGTGTGCCGTGTTGTGCTGTTTCGAGTACTCCACCAACATGGCCAGTGCCGATAACGCCGTTCTCAACGTAACTATCCCACTTCTATGCCGCCTTGAAAAAACACTTTGGGCGATGATGGAAGAGGATGTGGCTTAGGAGGAAGGAGGAGGCTTAGGAGGAAGAGGGATCATATCCACGGTTATCAGGCCAGTCATTCACAAGTGGCTCGGAGGGTGAGTTCCTGTACCAACAGAGGCCCGGTACACAACTGTCCAGCCAGGGCACAGTTCTGGAGGAGGATGAGGAGGAGGAACCATGTTCACAGCGGGGTGGCACTAAAAGCAGCTCATGGCCATTACTGGTGTGTGGCTGGGGGGACACAGAGGACACAGACGATACACCTCCCACAGAGGACAGCTTGTCGTTGCCTCTGGGCCGCCTGGCACACATGAGCGATTACATGCTGCAGTGCCTGCGCAACAATCGCTCGCCGAGTTGCCACATTTTAACCAGTGCTGATTACTGGGTGACCACCCTGCTGAATCCCCGTTACAAGAACAAGGTGCTGTCCTTAATTCCATCACTGGAGAATGATAGGAAGTTGCGCGAGTACAAGCGCACGCTGGTAGACGCGCTGCTGATGGCAATCCCACCTGACAGCGGGGGCACAGTGGAAGCACAAGGCGAAGGCAGAGGACGAGGAAGAGGTCACCAACGCAGCTGGGGCTCCGCCAACACCTCAAAAGGCAGGGATAGCATGGCCGAAATGTGGAAAAGCTTTGTCAGCACGCCACAACAACCAGCACCACCAGCTGATATGGAACGTCTTAGCAGGAGGCAGCATTTTACCAACATGGTGGAGCAGTATGTGTGCACACACCTACACGTACTGACTGACGGGTCTGCCCTCTTCAACTTATGGGTCTCCAAATTGGGCACATGGCCTGAGATTGTCCTTTACGCCCTGGAGGTGCTGGCCTGCCCTGCGGCCAGTGTATTATCTGAACGTGTGTTTAGCACGGCAGGAGGCGTCATCACAGACAAGCGCAGCCGCCTGCCCACAGCCAATGCGGACAAGCTCACGTTCATTAAAATGAACCAGGCATGGATCCCCTTCAGGACTTGTCCATACCTTGTGTAGAATAGACATGTATACCGGACGCACCCAGCCATTATTATACTCCAGCGCACTTTCTATTTGCATTCTCTTTTTTTATTTCCCAATGCTTTGGGGTCTTCCCAAATTTATTTAAAAAAAAATTACATTAAAAAAATTAAGAAAAAAAAACTGTGTTGGCTGCCTCCTCCTCCTCCTCCACCGCAGCTTCCACCTACACCACCATGTCCACCGCCTCCTCAACCTCCTACTCCAATTTGACCTCCGCCTCCTAGTTCAAGATTATTATTTTTTATTTTTTCCTATTCTATGTTATTTTAAGTCATTCCCCTCTCTACATTTGTTTGCAGGGCAATTGCCCTGCTCTTACCCCCCATTTTGTTTCATTTTGCAGCTCTCTAGCCCTTACTATGACTATTTTACAGGCATTTTAGTTCCCCAAAGTTCGGGTCTCCTTTCACTTCAATGGGGTTCGGGGTAAAGTTCGGGTCCCAAACCCGAACTTTGAGCCGAAGTTTAGCCAGACCTGGCGAACCCGAACTCCAGGTGTTTGCTCATCCCTAGTTACCAGTGGATTTATCATGGACTTTGCTGCAGAGTTAGTAGAAATCTGCTGCAGAACTGGGCATGCTGAGGGTCAGATTTTTTTGTACCGTGTAGATGAGATTTAATATCTTTCATCCTCTTTGCCGATACTGTAATGCTCTGGTAATTCTCCACCTGAAATTCCTGCAGCGTATCTACCATGTGTAAAAATCCTCTGAAAGGAGTTGTCCCGCCATTAGAACTTACTGCCTATCCACAAGATAAGTGATGTATATCCAACTGGTCGGTTTCACATACTTACCTGCCTGCGCTCTGGTAGCAAGTCTGGCCTATCTGATGCGTTCCATTGCTGTGGAAACCAGTCGTGATGGCCTATCAGAGAGCAGGGATGCCACGCCAATTAGGCTCTGTGCTGGCGTCACATGCTTCCTTTTAATAGGAGATTTAAACAAGCAGCTGCTGGTAACACGTGCCTGCAATTGTACTTCTTTTTCACACTAGTACATTTTGGAAACTCTTGTATCTTGACTTCTGCTTGACTTTGACCTTGCCTCTGACTGCCGATTCTGGTATTGAACTTCCCTGTTATTTGATCTGTAATTACATCCTGTTTTGACTCTGATGTTTTACCTTTTGGCGCTTTTTTTGGTCAGATGGTATTTTTACTTCCTTTTGTTTAGGCCCTTGCATTTAAATTAAATTAGGGGCCGTCGACCAGTTGGGGGCCGTCATTTAGGACAGAATGTCCAAATAGATAGGGATAGTGGTGGTGGTGAAAGTACAGGGCTGCACTTTTCACTACCTACCATGACAGTCGGGGTCCAACGGCTGGAACCCCTACCAATCACAAGAACAGGATCTCAGAGTCCCTGAAGTCTATAGAGTTACAGTCACAGTTTCTATGAGATTTCAAAAGAGAAGCCATGAGCAGTGCTCAACAATCTCCAGCAAGTGATATGTATCTGATTGGTCGGGGTCTGACCGCTGGTACCCTCACCTATCACGAGAACAGTGTCCTGGAGTCCCTGGAGTGAATGGAGTAATATATACAGTATATGCTCTATTCAGCTCTGGGGGACTCTGAACAGAAGCTCCACTATCTCCAGCAGGGGAGAATGGAGCAAAGTTCATGCTTGGCCATCACTACAAGTATTCCCTTTTTCATAATCAGTGATGGTCCCAACATTCGGGCCCTCACTGATCAAACACTCATCACCTACCCTGTAGTAAATTTATACATTTCATGGCAGGAGAATCCCTTTAATTATTTTTTTATTTTTTATTTTTTAAATTGGCCAAATAAATAATATGAAAGAAAATTGTTCCTTTTTTCTGTCTTCAAGATAAATTTTTGATCCTATATTATTTTTCTTGTTCTTTCCGTCACAGTAGAAAGTTCTAATCCTTTTTATAAATTGATCTTCCTTGTACAGGATGCTCTTACGGTTTAAGCCAGGAGAGAGCACCTCAAAAGGATCTGGGCTAATTTAATATGTCAGGCCTTCTCATTTCGAGCACTTGTCTGGCTCAACCCATATTTGTTGCATTTGAGTTGTCAACAGAAAAACAGGTCAAGAAGCAGCCGAGCTTCACTTTGCAGATGAAAGAAAATCTGATTGTTGAGCTTTTAGACTTTTGCTGCAATGATTGAGTGGTTAAGTGTACATCAGAGAGCCGCGTAATTACATTCCATGTGATTATGTTCGCTCGTCGGGAGGACCTGAGATATTCTTCCCTCTAATCAGTAGCCTCATCCTTTATTTATCTGCATATATTTCACATCTCCTATGTGTTTCTCAATGGCAAACAGCGCATCTGAAGTTAATGCGTGTAAACAAGAGCATCCTAGCATACAGGCTTTGTATCCTCTCGTCTCCGCACATGTGAGAACAGGACGCCAAATGGAAGAGATGGATCTTGCACTGGAGAGCTTCTTTAAAATTAATGATGTGCCAAGATGGAACAAGCGCTTCGAGATGGATCAACATTTTTTTTTAATGTGGAAGATGGTTGGGATGTAAGTAGAGATCGCACAATCTGTCAGAGCTGAAGTCCTCCGCACCATCGCTATCTGCATAGTTTATTCAGGATTGCAGACCTCTACAGTATCCATATTTTATTGACTCCTTGCCCCCTCCTGCAACGTTCTGTACTCCTCAGGCTGTGGTTCTTCAAGTTAACTTAGAGTTTCTTGCCTTTCCTTCTGGCTGACTTCCATTTCGGTAAATGCAGTTGCAAACATAGGAATAATCTATTTACATTTACCACCAGGCTCCAGTGATACATGACATGCTCCACGTATCGTTACCTATAGGCTAGATAGATATAGATAAATAATATTCTGTCATGTAGACATGGGCAAATTTCTTTGGGTCCGATTTGACCAAATCCAAAGTCCAGTTCAAGTTGGGTCAGATTTATTCACAAAGTGCTCAGATTGCCTAGAAGAATCTCTTTTTCTCTCCATCTCTCGACTTGAATCTTCTGAATTGAATGACACAAAATATAGGTTTCTTAGAATCAGAACTTTAAAAAAAATTTGGGTAGATGTTTCCAGTGGCGTAGGGATCGCCATAGCAACCATAGCAGTGGCTATGGGGCCCTACGCCACTGGGGGCCCGTCCGGACCGCATAATTTTTTTTTTTTTTTATTAATATACAGGCTGCGGCAGCCAGCAGCCAGGCCCGACCGCCCGCCCAGTGTAGTGGGCGGGGGGCGGGCGGTCCGCGGCTCGGGCCTGGCTGGGGGGAAGGCGGAAGCTAAGGAAGGAGGAGACAGGAGAGGACAGTGAGTGGCACTGCCGGAACATGAGGTAGGCGGACGCGGTGGAGGGGGCCGGAACGGGGGCGTAGCGGAGGCGGAGCCAGGCTGGCACCAGCGCCGCAGACCGCACTGCACTTGCCTCTGTGGAAATTGAAGAGAAGCGCCGTAATCTCGCACAGGCGCACTGGCAGTCGGCAGAGGCATCGAAGTGCGCATGCACCGTCTTCCTGGCCTCTGCCAGTGCGCCTGTGCGAGATCACGGCGCTTCTCTTCAATTTCCACAGAGGCAAGTAAGTGCAGTTAATAAATTAGGTAGGAAGCGGCTCTTGGTGGTGGTGGTGGTGGGGGGGGGGGAGGGAGGGAATCTGTGGAGGACACTGAAGGGGGGGGGATCTGTGGAGGACACTGAAGGGGGGGATCTGTGGAGGACACTGAAGGGGGGGGGATCTGTGGAGGACACTGAAAGGGGGGGATCTGTGGAGGACACTGAAGGGGGGGTCTGTGGACGACACTGAAGGGGGGGTCTGTGGACGACACTGAAGGGGGGGTCTGTGGATGACACTGAAGGGGGGGTCTGTGGAGGACACTGAAGGGGGGGGTCTGTGGAGGACACTGAAGGGGGAGTCTGTAGAGGACACTGAAGGGGGAGTCTGTGGAGGACACTGAAGGGGGGTCTGTGGAGGACACTGAAGGGGGGATCTATTGGACGACACTTAGGGGGGGGATCTGTGGAGGACACTGAAGGGGGGATCTGTGGAGGACACTGAAGGGAAGATCTGTGGAGGACACTTAGGGGGGGATCTGTGGAGGACACTTAGGGGGGGATCTGTGGAGGACACTTAGGGGGGGATCTGTGGAGGACACTTAGGGGGGGATCTGTGGAGGACACTTAGGGGGGATCTGTGGAGGACACTTAGGGGGGGATCTGTGGAGGACACTTAGGGGGGGATCTGTGGAGGACACTTAGGGGGGGATCTGTGGAGGACACTGAAGGGGGGGATCTGTGGAGGACACTGAAGGGGGGGATCTGTGGAGGACACTGAAGGGGGGATCTGTGGAGGACACTGAAGGGGGGATCTGTGGACGACACTGAAGGGGGGGTCTGTGGACGACACTGAAGGGGGGGTCTGTGGACGACACTGAAGGGGGGGTCTGTGGACGACACTGAAGGGGGGATCTATTGGACGACACTTAGGGGGGGGATCTGTGGACGACACTTAGGGGGATGTTCGGGTGGGAGGTCCTGGAGGGGTGTTTGGGTGGGAACTCTGGAAGGGGTGGGAGGTCCGATAGGTATGTGGGGGTGGGAGATCCGGGAGGGGGGCCCATAATTTTTTTTGCTATGGGGCCCAGTCATTTATAGCTACGCCCCTGGATGTTTCCTAAGTTTACAATTGCTTTCTTCATCTTTACTGTCATACAGTCCTCAGATAAGAGTTATTTTCTCATGCTATAGTAATAAATTGCCTCTCGGCACCTACAGGAATACTTATGCATTTCCCAGATACTGTCATAAAGTGGACTGGTATCCTGTGCCGTCTCACATCTAGTGTCCAGGAATTTCTTGTTCTCCTTCTGGTTGACCTCCTTTTGAGTACATTCAGTTGCATACATAGACATATTGGGGGTCATATCTGTACCCGATTGCGGCTGCAAAAGTTATTTTGAATTTTTTCCCTTTTCCACCACTCATGGCAGGTCTAAAAAAGGGGCTCAGCAAGGAGCTGGCATAGCTTTAAACAAGTGTAAAGTCCGCCTAAGCTATGTAGAGTCTGGCGCCTCTACATAACTAAGGTGGATGAACCGCCAGCGCAGGAGGAACGAAGACTGACATCTAAATCGCTGGTCTTTATAAATGCCCCCTATTGTATCTATGTTCAGCACCAAGTCTCAGTGATCCAGGCTCCATACATCATGACATACAGGTCCAGATAGACATTGCTTCATCCAGTGCCCTGATGAACTGCAGCCAGTACCCGTCTAGTGTCCAGATAAGCACTGCAATTCCAGAAATAACTGACTACCAGATTTTATTGACTCCCTGTCCTCTCCCAAATTATTCTTAGGATGTGGTTACTTAGCAATTAATTGTCTTCATCCATATGTATTCATAGAATGATCTACCTATATCACGTTCCAGTGATATTTGACATGCTTCATTCATCGGTACATACAAGCCCAGATAAATGTCGTGCAGTCCTCAGAAAACAGTTTATTATGCAGTTTGCAATAAAGTGACATTCAGCTCCCACATAACTAATGCATGCCCAGATATTGTCCTACAGTGCCCTGATAAATCGTGCCTTCAGTAGCCAACCTAGTGTCATAGAGAGCCCAGACAGGCATTGTGCTGCAGTATCTTATATAACTAAGGCTACTTTCACACTAGTGTTAATGTTTTACAGTATTGAGATCCATCATAGGGTCTCAATACCGGAAAAATGGGGACAAAACTGAACTGATCAGAACGGAGTTGTCACGGGGCGCCGCCGACGTGCTGACTCTCCGCAGCGCAGACGGCGCCCCGCCTTTGTACAGGAGCGAGGACGCGTGCAGAGTCCTCGGCTCCTAGGGTATGTGTGGCAGGACGGACCCAGTCGCGCACGTCTCCTCAGTGCGGCTGGTGTCCTCACTCGGTGCTCAGCCATGAACAGCAGGGCGAGTCATGTGACGCTGGCCACTCAGTATTTAAACAGGCAGCCTGCTGGCCACAGGTTGCCTGTTATTTAAGTTCTGTTGTGATTTTGCATACCTGACGTACCCTCTGTGTATCTCCTGACAATCCTCTGCCTGCTCCTTCTGTACTGTGTTGCTCTCCTGGTATTCAGACCCCGGCTATCTCCTGACAATCCTCTGCTGACTCCTTTGGTACTTTACGACGCTTCTGGTATTTTTGACCCCGGCTTCTCCTGACTATTCTTTTCTTGCTCCATTTGTACTTTGTTGCTCTCTTGGTATTGACTCAGTATGTTCACGTTCTGTTGTTTGTCTGTTTGTCCTCCCAGCACTTATTCCAAGCTAGGGATTGCCGTCCAGTTGTCCCCTGTCATTAGGACTCGCAAGGCAAGGGATAAGGGTGGAGCGCAGTGGTCACTTCCCTCCCCCCTGTCTGTGTGCGTGTAAGCGACCGTTACAGGAGTGCTTCAAAATGCATTCCGTTCTGTTCAGTTGCGTTCCCAGACTGAAGAGCAAACTGCAACATGTTGTAGTTTGCTTTCCGTCCTGGGATGCGGAGCAAGACGGGTCTGTCATGACCCCCAATGCAAGTCAATGGGGATGTATCCGGTTTTTCCGCCACAATCTGCCACAATAGAAAACGGATCCGTCCCCTATTGACTTTCACTGGAGCTCATGACGGATCAGTCTTGGGAATGTTAAAGATAATACAACGAAACCGTTCATAACGGATGCAGATGGTTGTATTATCAGTAATGGAAAAAAAAACGCTAGTGTGAAAGTACCCTAAAACTTGTGGAGTGTTCCAAGTCTTGATAGGAAGGAGTGTGAGAGGACAGCGGGCAGTGCCCAGAACCCATGTCTGTGCTGCTTAAAATAGGGCTCTTGGGAGCTCTTCTGTATGAGACAATTGTCTTCCCAATATAAACAGACTTGTTTTCATCAAAAATAATAAGACACTAAGACTCTATAAAATAAAATTCAGGCACAGTCTTTATGTATACTTTATAAAGTATATAACTATAAATTGGTTCAGCAAATTGTGCAGAATATTCACGTATCACCTGTGGGGTTCGCTCTGGTAGATGGGGTAAGCGGGCGCAGTACAGAGGCAAAATACAAGTTTTTAACTCAAAAGTCAGTGTTTATTCACACTTGAGGCAATTGCACAAAACAGCAGTAACTTTGCAGTCTTGGTGTGAATTCACACACAATGGAAAGTTCATATAACACAGGTCACCTTGCTGGCAGTTCTGCCTCCTCCACAGAAGGCTTTATGGGGCCTGTTTCCCCAGCGTGCGGCTCTCAGCCCTCCAGCACGGCACAAAGCCTCAGGTCCTCAAAACAGAGACATCTCTGCTGAGCCCAGCTGCCTATTTAAGGACAGCCAGGTGCTGCCAAAACCCAGACCGGCACTTAAACTCAGGTCTGGCATTTGACCTCACCTGGCTGGAAACCGGCCCAGCCGCACATGCTGGGAGGAAAATACCTGCCTTGCCAGACACAACCCCTCACTGTGTCACACACCCTACGTATCACTGCCAAATCTGGGAGAGGACTGCAAATGGCTGCTACCGTGAGCTAAGGTTACTTAATGTTATATGGTCGATAATACAACTAGATATAAGGCAAGAGCTCTTTCTAACCTCCTGGGTCTCCACTAGTTGCCCACGAAGGATAGGACATATTGTTTGAAAAATTAAAGTTAGAATCGGCGCTTCATAGGATGGTTTGTTTAGATAATGCAGAATCTAATTGCACCCACCGCAAGGAGTTGTGCTCAAAGCTCAATACCCCCAATGCCTCAATCAAGTCAATATGCAGCAAAAGATCCTCCTGGGGCTGCATCGAGTATGAAGCGGTAGAGACAAATCCTGGAAGGGTATCTCAGCACTGCAAAAACCATGAACAGTGTGTCCCCCAACCTAGAATTGTATGAATACTGACACCATTCTCTATTGGGATACACATTGTCCACATTTTTTTTTATGCACCAGTTAGGTCAAACACAAATGAGCGAGTTTAGTGCGAGAAACTTGCTGTGTGTGTCAGTGGAGCTTCCTTTCTGCTCCTCTGACAGGATCTCATGGCATTACAATGATTTATAATGCTGTGTGTCCTGTGATACCTAGAATCTATTGACTTACAGTAAGGAACATAAGTATTTGAACCCCCTGCGATTTGGCAAGTTCTCCCACTTAGAAATCATGGAGGGGTCTGACATTCACATTGTAGTTGCATTCCCGCTCTGGGAGACAGAATAAAAAAAATAATAATCAGGAAATCACATTGTATGATTTTTAAAGAATTTCTTTGTCTTGCACTGCTGAACATAAGCATTTAAACACCTCAGAAAATCCGTGTTAGTATGTGGTCCAGAAGCCTTTGTTTGCAGTTCCAGTGGTCAGACGTTTCCTGTAGTTCTTGACCAGGTTTGCACACACTGCAGCAGGGATTCTGGCCCACTCCTCCACACCAATCTCCTCTAGATCTGCCAGGTTTCAGGGCCGTCACTGAGCAACACGGAGTTTCAGCTCCCTCCAAAGACGTTCTGTTGGAGCTGCTCCTTGGCTATCCTGGCGGTGTGCTTCTGTTTGTTTTCATGTTTGAAGGCCCAGCCACGACCCATCTTCAATGCTCTGACTGAGGGAAGGAGGATGTTGCTCAAAATCTCACAATAAATGGCCCCATTCATTATCTCCTTAATACAGTGCAGTCGTCCTGTCCCCTTCACAGAAAAACACCCCTAAAGCATGATGTTACCCCCCCCATGCTTCACAGTAGGGATGGTGTTCTTGGGATGCAACTCATCCTTCTTTTTCCTTCAAACACGACTAGTGAAGTGTAGACCAAAAAGTTCTACTTTGGTCTCCTCTGACCACATGACTTTCTCCAATGCCTTCTCTGGATCATCCAGATGGTCATTGGCAAACTTCAGACGGGCCTGGACATGTGATGACTTGAGCAGGGGAACCTTCCATGCAATGCATGATTTGAAACCATGACGACGTAGTGTTCTACCGACAGTGACCTTTGAGTCTGTGGTCCCAGCTCTCTTCATGTCATTGACCAGCTCCTCCCTTGTAGTTCTGGGCTGATTCCTCACCTTTCTTATCATCAATGATATCCAACGAGGTGAGATCTTGCATGGAGCCCCAGTCCGAGGGAGACTGACAGTTGTCTTTAGCCTCATCCATTTTCTAATAATTGCTTCAACAGTTGATCTATTTTCACCAAGCTGCTTGGCAATTGCCCCGTAGCCCTTTCCAGCCTTGTGGAGGTCAACGATTTTGTCTCTGGTGTCTTCTGACAGCTCTTTGGTCTTGCCCATGGTAGTAGTTGGCGTCTGACTGACTGTGGGGTGGACAGGGGTCTTTAAAGAGCTCAGACAGGTGCTACTAAGTTAGATTAATGAGTGGAGTAGAGGTGGACTTTTTAAAGGCACAGTAACAGGTCTTTAAGAGCCAGAATTCTTGCTGTTTCTCAGGTGTTCAAATACTTATGTTCAGCAGAGCACGACAAATACATTCTTAAAAAATAATACAATGTGATTTCCTGATTTTTTTTATTTATTCTGTCTCTCAGAGAGGGAATGCACCTACAATGTGAATGTCAGACCCCTCCATGATTTCTAAGTGGGAGAACTTGCAAAATCGCAGGGTGTTCAAATACTTCTGTTCCTCACTTTACACTGACAGCATTATGTCAGTGTAATTCAGTAGATTCCAGGTATCTCAGGGTCACAGAGCATCAGAGTTCAGAACGACAACTCACACTGCCAAGAACTCACACTAGCACACACCAAGTTTTTTGCATTCAACTTGCTTGTCTGTGTTTGGACTTAGATCGAAAGCAATGGAAGACCATAAGCAGGTAGATTACTTCAGCTGTTGGGAACCCACTGGACCATAGTAAGGGCTCATGCACAAATGTACTGTACCTTATCCGCTGTGTGCTGTCCACATCCGCATATCCGTTCCGTTGCATCTTCAAAAATATAGAACATGTCCTGCAAAATGCGGAATGCACCCGGCCAGTATCCGTGTTTTGCGGACCTCAAAAAAAGCATCGGTCATGTGCATGAGCGCTAAAGGATAGATCTCTGAGTAGGCTTCACTACTGGTTTTGGCTCATAATAACTGATGAAATAACTGAAGTGTGCACTCAGCCTTAGATGTGTCTCCGGTTCCCCTGCAGACTCCCATGGTGGCTGTTTTAACTCCATGGTCTCCGGTTCTTAGCCCAACCACTAAACTGAGGGCTCTATGACCAGATTCTGCTCCCTACTGTCTGTGACTAGAGTTGAGCGAACACCTGGATGTTCAGGTTCGAGAAGTTCGGCCGAACTTCCCGAAAATGTTCGGGTTCGGGATCCGAACCCGATCCGAACTTCGTCCCGAACCCGAACCCCATTGAAGTCAATGGGGACCCGAACTTTTCGGCACTAAAAAGGCTGTAAAACAGCCCAGGAAAGAGCTAGAGGGCTGCAAAAGGCAGCAACATGTAGGTAAATCCCCTGCAAACAAATGTGGATAGGGAAATGAATAAAAATAAAAATTAAATAAATAAAAATGAACCAAAATCTATTGGAGAGAGGTCCCATAGCAGAGAATCTGGCTTCCCGTCACCCACCACTGGAACAGTCCATTCTCAGATATTTAGGCCCCGGAACCCAGGCAGAGGAGAGAGGTCCCGTAACAGAGAATCTGTCTTCATGTCAGCAGAGAATTAGTCTGCATGTCATAGCAGAGAATGAGGCTTCACGTCAGCCACCACTGCAACAGTCCATTGGCATATATTTAGGCCCAGCACCCAGGCAGAGGAGGGAGGTCCCGTAACAGACAATCTGGCTTCATGTCAGCAGAGAATCAGTCTGCATGTCATAGCAGAGAATCAGGCTTCACGTCACCCACCACTGCAACAGTCCATTGTCATAAATTTAGGCCCAGCACTAGTGTTGAGCGGCATGTCCCATATTCGAATTCGCGAAATTTTGTGAATATTCGAAAGAATATTCGTAAAATATTCGCGATTATTCAAATTCGTTATTATTTCGCATATGCGATAATTCGAATTTTCGCATCGCATAATACATATGCTATGCAAAATTCACATGTGCGCTAATGAAATCGCCTTACGAAGATTCGCAACTCAATTCAATCACTAATGTATGAATGCAATGCCCTTTGCCTCTGTTCTGGGACAAGTGTAGATATTCGCATGTGCGCTAATAAAATCGCCTTACGAAGATTCGCACCTCAATCACTTTCTAGGGAATGTGAGACTTTTGGGAATCAATCGAGATACAGTGGGGGGTGATGACAGTAGTTGACAGAGTACAGATCAATGTAATCTGTAAGGTGGAAAGTAAAATAAAAAATACGAATATTCGTAAATCGAATTTTACGAAGTTCTACGTATTCGCGAATATGGTGCTATACTATATGAATGCACAGGCCTTTGCCTCTCTGTTCTGGGGACAAGTGTAGATATTTGCATTTGCGTTAATAAAATCGCCTTACGAAGATTCGCAGCTCAATTCAATCACTAATGTATGAATGCAAAGCCCTTTGCCTCTGTTCTGGGACAAGTGTAGATATTCGCATGTGCGCTAATAAAATCGCCTTACGAAGATTCGCAACTCAATTCACTAATGTATGAATGCAAAGCCCTTTGCCTCTGTTCTGGGACGTGCCGATATTCGCATGTGCGCTAATAAAATCGCCTTACGAAGATTCGCGCCTCAATCACTTTCTAGGCAATGTGAGTAAGATCTGAGCTGTTGGACCTTTGGGAAACAATCAATTATATGTGTACTGTAATTTTGTGGGGGGGGGGGGAAAAAACAAAAAACGAATATTCGTTTTTACGAATATATAGCACTATATTCGAAATATTCGCGAAATCGCGAAGTTGCGATATTCGCGAAAAAAATTTGCTTTTCGAATATTCGCGCTCAACACTACCCAGCACCCAGGCAGAGGAGAGAGGTCCCGTAACAGACAATCTGGCTTCATGTCAGCAGAGAATCAGTCTGCATGTCATAGCAGAGAATGAGGCTTCACGTCAGCCACCACTGCAACAGTCCATTGGCATATATTTAGGCCCAGCACCCAGGCAGAGGAGAGAGGTCCCGTAACAGAGAATCTGGCTTCATGTCAGCAGAGAATCAGTCTGCATGTCATAGCAGAGAATGAGGCTTCACGTCACCCACCACTGCAACAGTCCATTGGCATGTATTTAGGCCTAGCACACAGACAGAGGAGAGGTTCATTCAACTTTGGGTAGCCTCGCAATATAATGGTAAAATGAAAATAAAAATAGGATTGAATGAGGAAGTGCCCTGGAGTCCAATAATATATGGTTAAGGGGAGGTAGTTAATGTCTAATCTGGACAAGGGACGGACAGATCCTGTGGGATCCATGCCTGGTTCATTTTTATGAACGTCAGCTTGTCCACATTGGCTGTAGACAGGCGGCTGCGTTTGTCTGTAATGACGCCCCCTGCCGTGCTGAATACACGTTCAGACAAAACGCTGGCCGCCGGGCAGGCCAGCACCTCCAAGGCATAAAAGGCTAGCTCTGGCCACGTGGACAATTTAGAGACCCAGAAGTTGAATGGGGCCGAACCATCAGTCAGTACGTGGAGGGGTGTGCACATGTACTGTTCCACCATGTTAGTGAAATGTTGCCTCCTGCTAACACGTTGCGTATCAGGTGGTGGTGCAGTTAGCTGTGGCGTGTTGACAAAAGTTTTCCACATCTCTGCCATGCTAACCCTGCCCTCAGAGGAGCTGGCCGTGACACAGCTGCCTTGGCGACCTCTTGCTCCTCCTCTGCCTTGGCCTTGGGCTTCCACTTGTTCCCCTGTGACATTTGGGAATGCTCTCAGAAGCGCGTCTACCAACGTGCGCTTGTACTCGCGCATCTTCCTATCTTGCTCCAGTGCAGGAAGTAAGGTGGGCACATTGTCTTTGTAGCGTGGATCCAGCAGGGTGGCAACCCAGTAGTCCGCACAGGTTAAAATGTGGGCAACTCTGCTGTCGTTGCGCAGGCACTGCAGCATGTAGTCGCTCATGTGTGCCAGGCTGCCCAGGGATAAGGACAAGCTGTCCTCTGTGGGAGGCGTATCGTCATCGTCCTGCCTTTCCCCCCAGCCACGCACCAGTGATGGACCCGAGCTGCGTTGGGTGCCACCCCGCTGTGACCATGCTTCATCCTCATCCTCCTCCACCTCCTCCTCATCCTCGTCCTCCTCGTCCTCCAGTAGTGGGCCCTGGCTGGCCACATTTGTACCTGGCCTCTGCTGTTGCCAAAAACCTCCCTCTGAGTCACTTCGAAGAGACTGGCCTGAAAGTGCTAAAAATGACCCCTCTTCCTCCTCCTCCTCCTCCTCCTCCTCCTCCTGGGCCACCTCCTCTTCCATCATCGCCCTAAGTGTTTTCTCAAGGAGACATAGAAGTGGTATTGTAACGCTGATAACGGTGTCATCGCCACTGGCCATGTTGGTGGAGTACTCGAAACAGCGCAACAGGGCACACAGGTCTCGCATGGAGGCCCAGTCATTGGTGGTGAAGTGGTGCTGTTCTGTAGTGCGACTGACCCGTGCGTGCTGCAGCTGAAACTCCACTATGGCCTGCTGCTGCTCGCACAGTCTGTCCAGCATGTGCAAGGTGGAGTTCCACCTGGTGGGCACGTCGCATATGAGGCGGTGAGCGGGAAGGCCGAAGTTACGCTGTAGCGCAGACAGGCGAGCAGCAGCAGGATGTGAACGCCGGAAGCGCGAACAGACGGCCCGCACTTTATGCAGCAGCTCTGACATGTCGGGGTAGTTGTGAATGAACTTCTGCACCACCAAATTCAGCACATGCGCCAAGCAAGGGATGTGCGTCAAATTGGCTAGTCCCAGAGCTGCAACGAGATTTCGCCCATTATCACACACCACCAGGCCGGGCTTGAGGCTCACCGGCAGCAACCACTCGTCGGTCTGTTGTTCTATACCCCGCCACAACTCCTGTGCGGTGTGGGGCCTGTCCCCCAAACATATGAGTTTCAGAATGGCCTGCTGACGTTTACCCCGGGCTGTGCTGAAGTTGGTGGTGAAGGTGTGTGGCTGACTGGATGAGCAGGTGGAAGAAGAGGAGGAGGAAGCCGAGAAGGAGGAGGTGGCAACAGGAGGCAAAGAATGTTGCCCTGCGATCCTTGGCGGCGGAAGGACGTGCGCCAAACAGCTCTCCGCCTGGGGCCCAGCTGCCACTACATTTACCCAGTGTGCAGTTAGGGAGATATAGCGTCCCTGGCCGTGCTTACTGGTCCACGTATCTGTGGTTAGGTGGACCTTGCTACAGATGGCGTTGCGCAGTGCACACTTGATTTTATCGGATACTTGGTTGTGCAGGGAAGGCACGGCTCTCTTGGAGAAGTAGTGCCGGCTGGGAACAACATACTGTGGGACAGCAAGCGACATGAGCTGTTTGAAGCTGTCTGTGTCCACCAGCCTAAATGACAGCATTTCATAGGCCAGTAGTTTAGAAATGCTGGCATTCAGGGCCAGGGATCGAGGGTGGCTAGGTGGGAATTTACGCTTTCTATCAAATGTTTGTGAGATGGAGAGCTGAACGCTGGCGTGTGACATGGTTGAGACGCTTGGTGACGGAGGTGGTGGTGGTGGTGTTGGTGGTACATCCCCTGTTTGCTGGGCGGCAGGTGCCAACGTTCCTCCAGAGGCGGAGGAAGAGGCCGAGGCGGCAGCAGCAGAATAGGCCGAGGCGGCAGCAGCAGAAGAGGTAGCAGGGGGAGCCTGAGTGACTTCCTTGGTTTTAAGGTGTTTACTCCACTGCAGTTCATGCTTTGCATGCAGGTGCCTGGTCATGCAGGTTGTGCTCAGGTTCAGAACGTTAATGCCTCGCTTCAGGCTCTGATGGCACAGCGTGCAAACCACTCGGGTCTTGTCGTCAGCACATTGTTTGAAGAAGTGCCATGCCAGGGAACTCCTTGAAGCTGCCTTTGGGGTGCTCGGTCCCAGATGGCGGCGGTCAGTAGCAGGCGGAGTCTCTTGGCGGCGGGTGTTCTGCTTTTGCCACTGCTCCCTCTTTTGCTACGCTGTTGGCTCGGTCTCACCACTGCCTCTTCCTCCGAACTGTGAAAGTCAGTGGCACGACCTTCATTCCATGTGGGGTCTAGGACCTCATCGTCCCCTGCATCGTCTTCCACCCAGTCTTGATCCCTGACCTCCTGTTCAGTCTGCACACTGCAGAAAGACGCAGCAGTTGGCACCTGTGTTTCGTCATCATCAGAGACATGCTGAGGTGGTATTCCCATGTCCTCATCATCAGGAAACATAAGTGGTTGTGCGTCAGTGCATTCTATGTCTTTCACCGCTGGGGAAGGGCTAGGTGGATGCCCTTGGGAAACCCTGCCAGCGGAGTCTTCAAACAGCATAAGAGACTGCTGCATAACTTGAGGCTGAGACAGTTTCCCTGGTATGCATGGGGGTGATGTGACAGACTGATGGGGTTGGTTTTCAGGCGCCATCTGTGCGCTTTCTGCAGAAGACTGGGTGGGAGATAATGTGAACGTGCTGGATCCACTGTCGGCCACCCAATTGACTAATGCCTGTACCTGCTCAGGCCTTACCATCCTTAGAACGGCATTGGGCCCCACCATATATCGCTGTAAATTCTGGCGGCTACTGGGACCTGAGGTAGTTGGTACACTAGGACGTGTGGATGTGGCAGAACGGCCACGTCCTCTCCCAGCACCAGAGGGTCCACTAACACCACCACGACCATGTCCACGTCCGCGTCCCTTACTAGATGTTTTTCTCATTGTTATGGTTCACCACAACAACAAATATATTATTTGGCCCAATGTATTGTATTCAAATTCAGCGGGATATAAATTTGAGGCCTAGTATTTAGGCGCTGGGTGACCGGTATGGATTTAGTGACAGAATTAGACTTGGAAATGCACAGAAGCGTGTGTGTGAAGTTATTCTGAATGACCCTATGTGCACCTTCAATATGATCTACCCTTTTAGGGATAGATTTCAAATAGCTCTGATATAGCAGAAACGACTAAATTATGAAATTGCTAAATTGGGAATTGTATTTCAACCCAGAACAAGAAATGTGCTTGAACGGACACTAAATAACTCGCCCAGCTACAGCACTAAGGACAGATTTAGCTGGATATAAATTTGAGGCCTAGTATTTAGGCGCTGGGTGACAGGTATGGGTTTAGTGACAGAATTAGACTTGGAAATGCACAGTAGCGGGTGTGTGAAGTTATTCTGAATGTCCCAATGTGCACCTTCAATATGATCTACCCTTTTAGGGATAGATTTCAAATAGCTCTGATACAGCAGAAACCACTACATTTTTAAATTGCTAAATTGGGAATTGTATTTCAACCCAGAACAAGAAATGTGCTTGAACGGACACTAAATAACTCGCCCAGCTACAGCACTAAGGACAGATTTAGCTGGATATAAATTTGAGGCCTAGTATTTAGGCGCTGGGTGACAGGTATGGGTTTAGTGACAGAATTAGACTTGGAAATGCACAGTAGCGTGTGTGTGAAGTTATTCTGAATGACCCAATGGGCACCTTCAATATTATATACCCTTTTAGGGATAGATTTCAAATAGCTCTGATACAGCAGAAACCACTACATTTTTAAATTGCTAAATTGGGAATTGTATTTCAACCCAGAACAAAAAATGTGCTTTGACGGACACTAAATAACTTTCCCAGCCACAACAGGACAGCGGTAACGAGAGATTTAGCGGGATATAAATTTGAGGCCTAGTATTTAGGCGCTGGGTGACCGGTATGGATTTAGTGACAGAATTAGACTGGGATATGGCCAAAAAATAACCACACTATTGCTGGTTAAATGCACTTGGTGATGGGCGCAGCTTGCCCCTGATGTAGTATATGGCCAAAAAATGAACAGACTATTGCTGGTTAAATGCACTTGGTGTCACAGCTTGACCAACCACACTACTGAGGGTTAAATGCACTTGGTGTCACAGCTTGACCAACCACACTACTGAGGGTTAAATGCACTTGGTGACGGGCGCAGCTTGCCCCTGATGTAGTATATGGCCAAAAAATGAACAGACTATTGCTGGTTAAATGCACTTGGTGACGGGCGCAGCTTGCCCCTGATTTAGTATATGGCCAAAAAATGAACAGACTATTGCTGGTTAAATGCACTTGGTGTGATAGCTTGACCAACCACACTACTGAGGGTTAAATGCACTTGGTGACGGGCGCAGCTTGCCCCTGATGTAGTATATGGCCAAAAAATAAACAGACTATTGCTGGTTAAATGCACTTGGTGTGACAGCTTCACCCTGATGTAGGCTTTAGCCAAAAAACAAACGCACCATTGAGGGTTAAATGCACTTGGTGACAGGCGCAGCTTGCCCCTGATTTTGTATATGGCCAAAAAATAAACAGACTATTGCTGGTTAAATGCACTTGGTGTGACAGCTTCACCCTGATGTAGGCTTTAGCCAAAAAACAACCACACCATTGAGGGTTAAATGCACTTGGTCGCAGCTTGTGCTGGCGCACCACAAGACACAAAATGGCCGCCGATCACCCCAGAAAAATGTGACTGACAAACGGTCTGGGCAGCCTAAAAACAGTGAGCAATTGAGGATCAGCAGCTCAATGATCCACAGCTGCAGATCGATCAGTTAATCAAGTCCTTTGGAGGAGTTAATCTGCCTAATCTCGCCCTACTGTCGCAGCCGCAACCTCTCCCTACGCTAATCAGAGCAGAGTGACGGGCGGCGCTACGTGACTCCAGCTTAAATAGAGGCTGGGTCACATGGTGCTCTGGCCAATCACAGCCATGCCAATAGTAGGCATGGCTGTGACGGCCTCTTGGGGCAAGTAGTATGACGCTTGTTGATTGGCTGCTTTGCAGCCTTTCAAAAAGCGCCAAGAAAGCGTCACAAAAGCGCGAAGAAAGCGACGAACACCGAACCCGAACCCGGACTTTTACGAAAATGTCCGGGTTCGGGTCCGTGTCACGGACACCCCAAAATTCGGTACGAACCCGAACTATACAGTTCGAGTTCGCTCATCCCTATCTGTGACCACTTTCCATGGTAATTGTGTCTCTGTGATGCCCCCTGCTACACATGCTCATGCTGGACTCAGTCTCACATGCAGCCTTCCTGCTCTCTGCAAACCCCCTCCACCTGGGAACCAGCTCCTCTTGCTCTGTACCTTCACTGCTGGTAACAAGAACACCATATTTTTTTTTTCAATTGCAACATTTTTAGGCCAATTATACTGTATAACATTTTTGAAATCAGATAATGAACATTGTAGCTTTGTTCCTTTGTTTACTTCCAATAACGTCTCCGCCTCCACATTTCTGATGTCCTTATTTTGCTCATAAGCAAATAGCAATTAACATTTTTCCCCCCATATTTCTGTCATGGACATCTTGTTGCGCAGTCCTGTCCTTCTTCTCTGCTATCGAGTGATACATAAATAGATTATAATTAGCAGTTTTATCAAAATGATTGGAATTTTGGCTTATTTTCACACCTTTGACAAGAAACTAATTTATTTTACAATGGCACATGGAAATAATTATAATGAAGGAATCATAAATAATGCTGTCGTCTTTGGGCAGGTTCTAAATATGAATAAATATAGGCAGTCACCGTCTTCTCCTCCGGTCGGTAGAGCGTGCGGATACCAGGCGAATTGCGAGTCATTTATTTTCAGTCATCATGCAGATGAACAATCATGCGGCATCTAATGAGCTCTGTAGATTTAACGTTCTCTCTTCTACCTGTTAATGGTCCGACAGGAGAATTGCTCTTCAGCGGAGCACGGTCCGAGCCCTTCGGCAGCTTTGAGGTCGGCACTTTTGAGCTTCTTTGTCTCCCGTCTTTGAACATTGGACATGAGCAGGAGGGAATTTCATTCAGATGTGCAGGAATCTCTTGCTGGTTCATTAAAAAGCAACAAAACTTCCAGCACAGATCAGCGTTCTGCCATTATTGTCTTAAAACCGGCGTCTTTGTTGGCGATTCACAAAACACTCTAGTATTTACTTTTGCCCAGAAATAAATGATTAGATATTTGTTACATAATTGAATCATTAAAGGGGTTCTCCTGGCTTTTTGATGATCTATCCTCAGGATTGGTCATCAATATCAGATTACATTCCTACCCGCTGCTGCTATGTCTATGGCGAGCAGGAAGAGAGAAGAGGAGCAGCATGCGTGCACAGCGCGCGCCTTCCCTTCATACAGCTAATTGGCGGGGATGCAGGGTGTCGGACCCCTGCCGATCTGGTATTGATGACCTATCCTGAGAATTGGTCATCAATTTTTAAAGGCCGGAAAACCCCTTTAATATTTTCTTTAGTTTCTGCCCCAAACTCGAAGCAAACTGCTTATCTTGCTTGGGTAAATCAGCCAAGTGGTTTCCATATAATGTCCGCTGCAAGGGAAATGTATTATTACGGTGACCATTCAAAACAAAGGTTGGCTGCAGTTCACCAGAAGGGCAGCCACTTCTACAGAGCAGTCTGAGCAGGGGCTCTCCCTTATGATGTCCGTGTGCCGTATAAGTTATATGGACTCTTTAAGGTAGCCTTTCTCCACTCATTCTCAATACCGTAGGCAACATTGAGGTAGATCATGATTAGACATGAGGGAATTTCAAAAAAATTCGATTCAGCTGGTTCGATCCAAATTTATTTGCGGTGAATCGCGGTAAAAAGTTGGTATTTCCTGGTTGCAGAGAGCCTTTATAGTGGTGTAGAACACTGTGCCTAATTTTTGGGGCCTGTAGTCCACTCGCCTACAGTAAAATAGTTATCCACTGACTGTCTAATGTACCTCCAGCCACATAAACACTTGATGTTTTCTGTCCGGTGAAGGCCAAATTTTTGGGGCCTGTACTACCATGGCCCAAAATAAAAATTTTGCAGGCTCCAGCAGGGCACATTTTTGAGAGTTTCCATTTAAAAAGATGCATAAAAATGGCCCCTGATTAAAATACATCTTTTTTGTGGGAATTTTTGCCATTGATCCCCCTCTGGTCACTGTCCATGTTGTGGGACTATTTTTGCACTTCTAGTAAGTATTTGGTGGCTGCAAATATGACCTGAAGGTTTTTCAGGTTTGCCTGCCATTAAAGTGAATGGGGCTAGCCGCGAACGTTTGATTGCGAACGCGCATTCGCAAAACATCCCGGCCGATGTTCGTCCATCACTAGATGCAGGGTCATGGTGCCACCATTGGCACCCTGGCCATGCTTTACCTTCTGCTCACAGATTCTACAAATGGCCATGTTCACCTCCTCTGACGGCTTTCCAAAATATTTCCACACCGCCGAGTAGGTGTTTTTACCCCCAACACTACGCACTGACTGACAGCTACCGCCACTGCTTCCATGAACCCCTGCACCACTACTTTCCGGGCAGAAGTGCTCCTGTGAAGCGGGTGGTCTACCCCGTGCACGTTTGCCTTCTGACCTCCAACTACTGCCACCATGCTGACTCCCGGCCATGCTAGCGGCTTGCTGGCTCCTCCACTGCCTCACGAGCAAGCTGCCACCCTCTTCTCCCGATGATGATGAAGCCTGTAATTCACCCGGCTCCCAAGTACGATCGGCTACATCATCATCATCGAGTACTGTCTGCACGTCACTGATGTCCTCCTCTCTGGGTCAAGAGCCTGACCGCTCACACCAGCTCCCACGCCACTCTCCTCATCACTACTTGCCCACCTACTGGAGGAAGCGGCGGATGTCTCCTCCAGATCATGGCTGACCAGTAGCTGCTGACTGTCCTTTAGTCGCTCATCCTCGCTGTATAGTGGAGCGAGGATCCACAGCATGCAATACTTCTCTGGCTGAGGGAACAGAAAAGGACAGAGGCAGGTTGAGGACAGGTGAGGGCACAGGGCCTGCTCTCGGGCCATGCCAACTAAGGGTTGTGGGGTGTCTGATGTCACTTGGGATGAAGTGAATGACTACCATTCAAGAACCGATGGGTTGCTGGTTAAGACACGACCGCTAGATGACACCGGGAGCTCAGGTCTCTCGCTGCGACCCCTGCTGCCGTGGCCCCTTACTCTGCTGCAACCTCTGCCTGCGCCAGAAACATTTAGGCCTCTCCTACTCCCCTGTGCAGGGCCTGGCACTTCTTTGTCTGACAGACTGTTAGATCAAATAAATAAATACAAAGGAAATTAAAACACCCCCAAAAAGTCTGTAATTTTTGCACTTCACCACACAACGGCTAATAAGCCCTTTTTTTCCCACTAATTACAAGCCCAAAAATACTTTAGGACATATAACTGCACCCCACAAGGGCAAATAAGACGTAGAAATATTCATTATAATAAACCCTGTGTACAGTATTAGAATGTATTGGCTCCGATGAGCCGAAGTTATTGCTTCACGAAGTCTCACAAAACTTTGCACAACTTCATAGCTTAATTTGTACTGTATCAAACAGCACTTGCACCCCAATAACAAGAACGGTCTGCTGACGTCTCTCCCTGCCTTAAGTACACTGGAAAATGGCAGAATCCAAGATGGCTGAGGATATTTATAGGGCTGTGACATCACAGGGCTGGCTGGCTGCTGATTGGCTGCATGCATGGCATTGTGGGTGATCCCGCCTTCCCAGAGTTCCTTGCTCCATGTCCTCACATGTGCTGCAGCCATTTTAGGAAAAAATGTGATTCGTTACCACAAAGCGTGAGGAAATTCTGATTCGGTGCAAATTTAATTTTTCCTGATATTCGGATCAAATTCCACTTCTTCAACTTCGATTCGCTCATCTCTAGTCATGATATTTCAGGGGTGTACACGGTGATACATCACTCATTGTATCTCCAAGTCACCTCAATACATCTAGATCAGAGACTCGGAGAACCAAGTAACTGCCTTGGTTAAGAGCTGTAACGGCGCCCATATTGGTTGTCATCCAACATTTCCAGGAATTAGTTTAGTGAATCTAAAAAAACAACTAAAAACCTTATTATAATTTAACAACCTTACAGAGGTGGGTGAGAAAAAAAAGTTTCTAGAAATAAAAAATAAAAAAAGTTCACAATTCTGTAAATCCGACCCTCGATTCTTTGGACAAATAACCAAAAGCTTTTCACAGGTTAGCATTAGTGGAGTCATATTAAGGATGTGTATTTTTATACTTCATTGATTGATGCATCAGCGGCTGTGGCTGATAGAGGGGATCTGGAGCTCTATGATATCCATATGGCGTACGTAAAGCAACTCCTTGCACTTGACAATGCAGACTGGGCTTTACCTGGATGCAAACCGCTATCTTGCCCATAAGGATACTAAAGACCTCTATTTGTTGGCAGTGAATCTATTCCGACTTTCCATATACGTTATGATTGGGGATGAAACACCCGAAGTCGATTTGCATAAAACTTTGTTATAATACTGTACGGAGCTGGAGCTCCGTACAGTACTAAGAATGTATTGGCTCTGATGAGCCGAACTTATTGCTTTGTGAAGTCTCACAAAACTTTGCGCAATAACTTCATAAATTAATTTGTACTGTAAAAAAAATGTTCCCGAACTCTGGTTCGGTTCCAGGGTACCATTCGGAACCGAACCCGAGTTCCGGTATTGTTTTTTTACAGTACAAATTAAGCAATAACTTCGGCTCATCGGAGCCAATACATTCTTAATACAGTACAGAGCTCCTGCTCCGTACAGTATTAGAACGAAGTTCGGGTGTTTCATCAGAAGTCGATTTGCTCATCCCTAGTTATGATGAGATATTTTTGCTCGTGCACCGAACAGACAATGTGCCAGCAGACAACCAGGCTTCCCGATCGAGCCATAAATTTTAATCCTATTAACACATACTTAACAAAGCGCTAAACTTGCCAAATGAAGAATAACTGTCAGATTCAATAGAAAAACAAAGACTTTATAGTCGCTTCTTCAGAATTGAATTCTTGCGAATAGGCATGTGAAAACTGGCAGACTGCATATCGAGACGGCGGGGAAATGTGATGCCCTTTAACTGCCTTTATTCTGCTGTTAATGAAAATAAAAGGAGAACCGAAAAAGAAGATTGGCTCGGAAATAATAGCAATAATGGAGATGATAAAAACATTTCAAAAGTAATACAAAACATGAAGACTTGTCGTATAAAGTAATGTGTAAAGTCATATGCAAAACGGAATACAGCCCCATAAAGTGACTGATTGCAGATGAACCAAAACTAGAGATGAGCAAATTTCTAAAAATTTTATTCTGGTTTGAATAGATTTGACCTGAATTGAAAGTGTCACTTACTCGTCTCTCCTTTCTGTCTCTAGCTCCTCTCCCCATGTCTCACTTTACCTTTCTCTGTTCTGCATTTCTTAACATTGTTACAGATGATGTGCTCTACATTTTATGCCTGTTTCTGGTTTATGGGACCCAAAAGAGCAAAAAGTTGCACATTTTGTGCAGAAATGGCTTGCAGCACTTTTTAACACCAGAAAACAGGAAATCCCTTGATAAGCTCCCCCCTATGTATGCACATGTACATTGTGGAATTCATTGATATTGCTGCTAAAGTTGAGATTTTTGTGGGTCTTCCAGCAAGTTTCCAGCTGGAAAGATTTCTGACCGCAGTCTGGGTGGAATGAAAAAAATAAAACAAAACAACCGATACTCACATCTCTGGTCCCCCGCTGGTCCTGTCCCAATGCTTTTGGGGTCTTTGCTGGTCTCCATTTCCTAGTCACATCTCAACTTACAGGAAACACCTGCTTAGCCAGTCCCTGGCCACATTGGTGACCTGCCTCAGCCAGTGATACTAAGACTCAGCGGGACTTGAGAAGAACAGGGGGGCCAGTAAGGTGACTATATCTTATTTTATTTTTTATCCCTTTCTGACTCTAATGTCAAGTTTTAATCCACAGGATTACCCCTTTAAGACAACTTATACTAAACAGTAGTAGACAAGGTATTTAAAAGCTGGACCATCCCCAAGCAGATACTCGTAAACCCAGAACCCATGGAGAGCTTTCAGCTCCTCCATACTTCTAGTTTTTGTCTCATCTTACTATGGTTGACATCTGATGTCCTGAAGCTCCTGTCATATCTCCTGCTCAACCTCCGTCCCATGCATACCGATCTGGTGTTGCCATGACCCTAATGTTTTCATCTTCATTCCTTCCTGCATCAGTAGGACTTGATAGTGTCTTACCCTCGCTAAGAAACAATTAAACAATGCCAACGTTGTTTCAGACTTGAGATTCTGCAGTTCTTATGAAAAGTCTTCAGGGAAATTGGGGGAATGCAGCCTAAAGCCGACTTGTTTATTATAATGGACAGAAAGTGATAATGGATCCAGCTAAACTCAGTGTGCAGTTTTTATTACACTATTTGGCCAGCGTTGAAATCTCCGTCCCTAAGGAGCAGCGTCTAATTTCGTGCTCTTTTCCCGCACGTTGGAAGGTCCTGGCTCAAATTAGAATTTGGATGCAGGGCTCTGCACATTTCTTTTGTGTAAGTGACAATGTCAGGACGTTGTAAATGTTTTAACACCTGGACCTCTCCTCCTATTTCATTCCGAAGCCTAATAAATAACGAGCAGACGCAGCGCTAAATTAGCTGCACTAAAACGTATATTGTTCTGTCCAAAAAGGCATAAAATATTTTACGCTCACATCAAGGCAAATAAATAATTTGTTTGCATTCTTTAATATAATAAGCTCCCAGAAGCCCGCTATTTCTGTCATTCTCTTTCACATGCAACACCGCTCACATCACAGGACTTTCAAGTAAATCAGAGAAATTTATTGAATTTGACTTGTTATTTAGAGCAATGGATTAGCATTTCCGGAAAGCAACATTGCCTACAGCCCAGGCAGTGAGAGAGCGCATTTGATTTTAAAGGGTTTTGCGAGATTTTAATACTGATGACCTCTGGATAGGTCACCCATATCTGATCGGTGGAAGGCTGACACCCAGAATCCCCACCGATCAGCTGTTGGAGAAGGCCTTGGTGCTCCTTTGAGAGCTGTGGCCTTCGCCGTGCTCACCAAGCACAGTGTCATACATTGGATCGCGGCAGTGCTTGGTATCGCGCTCAGCCCCATTCACTACTATGAGGCTGAGCTGTAACTAGGCCACGTGATTAGGTCACCGGCCTAGGAAAAGCTGTGAGAAGGCCGAGGGGCTCACAGGAGTGCTGGTGACTTCTCATTAAGCTGACCACAGGGGTCCCGGGTGTTGGACCCCCTCCAATCAGATACTGATGACCTATGCTGAGGATAGGTCAACTCATCAGTATTAAAGGTATTTAAGGTCCTATTGCATTGAATGATTTTAGGGCAACTATCAAGAATACCAACACTTGTCCCCAATAATCGGTTTATGAATAAGCAAACGCTCACAATAAATAGAGCAGAATGAGGGAAGAATTAATTGTATCTTCCACATTCAGTATCCATGGACCTGTTGTGTAATCTGGCCAATGCAAACAAAAGGATGTGTTACCTTCCATCCGGCAGTGTAATACTGCCCTTAGGGTCCTTAGAGGCTTGTGGTGCTGCATAGGGTGCAAAGATCACAGTCACACCTGTTGTAAGGGACTTCTCTGCAGGATAAGAAATAAATAAATGGAACATGGTATTTGAAGCTCCCTCTTGGACCATTGGAGAACATTCTCCAGAAGATGTCCAGAAGATGTTGGTGGTACAGGTGACTATGAGACCAAACTGAACCCAATATGAGCCTTGGAGGTCAACATTCTCGGTCAGGAATACTCCTTTAGTTTATTATATTGAAAGAATAGGTAATTACTGGATACAGATATGTCCTTCTTTAACTTGCTTCTTGGCTCTACATATTCTAAGATATGCATTGTGCGATGACCAGCATTAAAAAAAACATGATTTTGTGATATTCTGTTGGGAGATATTTATGCTGTATGTGTCTATGAGTGGCCACCTGGCGGTTGTGATGTGAACGGCAGCCTGGGTTTTGCCAGCATTTCGAGATGTTGCATTGAATTTGAAGCCCTTACATTCATGGAAGTAGGCACTTCTGTTATTAGAAATCCTATGAATTATAGGTGGTCATACAAAGCCAGATCCTACTACTCTTCCTCAAGGGTCTACAGATGGGTAACATTTTGTAAATGCTCAATAGTGCTTTTTTCAATATATAACATCCATGTTAATCTGGAAAGAAGAGCTACCACATCTAACCCCCTCTTCCCATTAGGCATCAACATGGTTAAGCTCCTGGCTTTTGTCTTGGGTCCCAGGACCATGATGACAACCCACTCCCATCAATGTGTGTTATTTAGGGCCATCCAGTGGTCACGTGTCCATGGCTTCTGGATCTACAAACACATCTACACATTCACAAAGCAGGATTTTGTCACCTCCGCCATTTTCTGCCGTTGTGAAACTACAACTCCCAACATGCACACTACGACTGCTCTCCAAGCCCTCATAGAAGTGAATGGAGCATGCTTAGGGTTGTATCTTCACACCAAATGGAGTGCTGAGGATTGCTGACTCCTGCACTTGAGGATCTCTTAAAGGAGACCTAAACCCTTGGTGAAACCATGATCATGCGGCTGTGCTTCTCAGAGCACACTGCACTTCCCGATTTCGTTGCTCTGCTCGGCTTCTCCAGCATGGAGAGTATGGATCCTATATATTGCCTGTGGATCCATACTCTACATACTGGAAAAGCTGTGAGCGCTCTGAGAAGCACTGCCGCAAAATTGTGGTTTCACAAAGGGTTTAGGTCCCCTTAATAATCTGTACCTACAGAGTGGTGGCCATGGATGATTTTATCATTTGACCACTTTATGCGACATCCTATGACCTCTTCCAGCAGCCATACTGTTTTACATGGCAGAACGTGTCCTGCAGCTAGCCGAGGGGGCAGCCTCCATGCACTTTATACTGTGTGGGGACTCGCTCTGGTAGACAGGATTAGCGGACGAAGTATAGAGGCAACAACAAGTTCTTTGGATCAAACAGTTCAGTGTTTTATTCACACTTTAGGCAAGTGACAAAACAAGCAGTCATGATCAAACAAAAAGTCACCTTGCGGTGTTGGTGGTAATTCACACCAATCAGCAATTCTGCCTCAAAGAGTCCTTGCTGATAGCAGCACCAACCTGTTTTCACGCCAAACAGGTAGCAAGCCTTCATCCAGACACAAGGCTCCCAGATCCCAACACAGAGACCTGGCTTCTGAGCCCAGCTGCCTATTTAAGGACAGCCAGGTGCTGCCAAAACCCGGACCGGCACTTAAAATCCGGTCCGGAATTTAACCTCACCTGGCTGTAAATCAGCCCAGCAGCACATGCTGGGAGGAAAATACCTGTTTTCCCAGACCAACTGTGTCACAACTGGTATTTGCTTAACTTAAGCTTCGCTCTGCTAATACAGGTAACTCCATGTATGCAATGGTTTTGTTACCAAACCATACAGATGTAGCAGAGGTGAGTTTGTGCTTTGACATAGCTGACTCTCATATGTTTTAGGTAAGTGGTTGCCCTATCTTCGTCATCAATATACACCACACGCTATACTACCACATGGAGGGAATATATTGTTGACACCATGGAGCTGGTTTTTGGGATATAAGCTGCAGCTTCCAGACTTCGCTCTCTCAAGAGCTCTGCATGCTCGTCAACGCAGTTATGCAAAACAAGTATTGTTAATTGAGTCTGACACAACAGCACAGCAGAGATGTTTAATGTCGTGTCAGGATCCCAGCAGAGGCAATTTGTTTATCCGTATGGTATGCAGAACTTCTTTTACATGCGATTCTGCCATACTCCGATGATGAAGTGATTTCTCTTTTGCTTCGTTAATGAAGTGCCACGTCTGTGCTTCTATCATGAGGTGCTTAGGGTTGTCAGAGATGGCGGGCGATGTAACCTGTGCAGCATCAACAGGGAGGTAGACGACAAGTGGTTCAGCAGAGGAAGACGCTCAGGTTACCTTAACAAGGGCGAACTCGGAAAGAGACGCGGAGACAAAACCTAGAGCTTCTCCTTGCAATTATTTGTGCATAAATCACTCTATTTTACAATATATCTTCTATTATTAAATAAGAGCATCATCTTCATCCACTTCATCATCTTCCATTAGTCACTAGTTTGCAGAGACAAAACCTAGAGCGAGCTTATACTTATCATTATTGTTGTATAAATCACTGTACTTTACAATATATACTGTATTATTAAGTAAGAGCATCATCTTCATCATCTTCCACTAGCCACTAGTTCCTCTTTTCCTGCCTGCTGGATTTCAGTAATTCCACAAAATCTATCTAGTGTAAAACAGTAAATAGCAGACATGGAGGGGGGAGGGTGCAGTATATCTCTGTGTCTGTGACGATGGGAGGAATAAATGAGGGACGAGTAACAGAGCATACAGGGTAACTTTACAATGCCCTCTTGGCAAACATGGAGAGTACTACTAGACGGCATGGCTCTCACTGAAACCAGTATAAAAGGCTGAAAAAAGACATTTGTCCATCCAGTTTGACCTGTTATCTTGCAAGATGATCCAGAGGAAGGCAAAAAAACCTGTGAGGTAGAAGCCAATTTTCCCCACTTTAGGGGAATAAAAAATTCCTTCCCGACTCCAATCAGACATCAGAATAACTCCCTGGATCAACGACCCCTCTCTAGTAGCTATAGCCTGTAATATTATTACTCTCCAGAAATACATCCAGGCCCCTCCTGAATTCCGTTATTGTACTCACCATCACCACCTCCTCAGGCAGAGAGCTCCATAGTCTCACTGCTCTTACCGTAAAGAGTCCATAGTCTCACTGCTCTTACCGTAAAGAATCCTCTTCTATGTTTGTGTACAAACCTTCTTTCCTCCAGACGCAGAGGATGTCCCCTCGTCACAGTCACAGTCCTGGGGATAAATAGATGATGGGAGTGATCTCTGTACTGACCCCTGATATATTTATACATATTAATTTGATCTCCCCTCAGTCGTATTTTTTCTAAAGTGAATAACCCTAATGTTGATAATCTTTCAGGGTACTGTAGTTGCCCCATTCCAGTTATTGCTTTAGTTGCCCTCCTCTGGACCTTCTCCAGCTCTGCTATGTCTGCCTTGTTCACAGGAGCCCAGAACTGTACACAGTCCTCCATGTGTGGTCTGACTAGTGATGTGTAAAGTGGCAGGACTATGTTCTCATCACATTCAATATATTATTGTGACATGTTAGAAGAAACTTTGACAGCCTGCAGTTCACATCACAACCATTTGGTGGCCAGATGTAGACACATATAACATAAACACCTCCCAACAGAGTGCCACAAAATCTTGTTGTGTTAGCCAATCTGGTTATCTCACACCATACATCTCAGGATATGTGGAATCATAGGAAATGGTAGTGAAAGCTACATCTGTATTGGACCTTATCGATGACCTGCCTTGAGCAGAGAACCCTTTTAGCTCCTGGGTAGGGTTAAGCGAATACGAACTGCAAAGTTCAGGTTCGTACCAAACTTTGCGAGACCCGAACCCAGACTTTTTCACTGAGCTTCGGTGTTCGGGTGATTTTATTATTTTCCATCATAACATGGTTATAACGGAAAATGATAGCATTCTTAAGACAAAATGCTAAATAAAATGGCCATTGAGGGGGTTAAAAACAATAAAATAAAAACTCACTTCATCCACTCGATCTCACAGCCGGTATCCTCTTCTTTCTGCAGGACCTACAAAAGGACCTGCGATGAGAGGATGTCACCTCGCTCACACGTGGTGAGCGCGGTGACGTCATCGCAGGTCCTTTTGCAGGTCCTGCAGAAAGAAGAAGATACCGGCTGTGAGATCGAGTGGATGAAGTGAGTTTTTATTTTATTGTTTTTAACCCCCTCAATGGCCATTTAATTTAGCATTTTGTGTTAAGAATGCTATCATTTTCCGTTATAACTGAAAATAATAAAGTGAAGTTCAGGTCTCCTTTGACTTTAATGGGGTCCGGAGTCAAGTTCGGGTCCCGACCCGAACTTTGACCTGTAGTTCGGCCAAACCCTTCGAACCCTAACTTTCACGGGTTCGCTCATCCCTGCTCCTGGGCTCTACTAACATACCAGGTGTAAAAATGGAATGACACCTAAATCATTCCTAGAACGTCGTAGAGAAGTAGTAGATATGGACTGGTTTCATTGCTCATGTTCAAGTAACTTTTTAAGAAATCACAACTTTCCATTAGCCCTCCTGCATGTTCATGAACCCTCCAAATGAAGAAGACGGGGGAATCATGCTGGAACTCATTAAAATAAGACAGTTCCAGGCCAGGTATTGCAGTGAAATGTCTGGATTGCCCAAATTGACTGATCCCTGCAAAACTGGAATATTTTTACTTTTTTATTTTTTTCTAGATAGATTTTTTTTTTCCGCCCGGTTGCAGTGGGGATACATTGTTATTTTCTCCTCATGTTCAGAATTGATTTGAAGGGAAGGATTCCATCTTCTCCATTTAGAAATTGCTTACAAAATCTCTGAGGTTTTTGGTGAAGTGTAAAGTTTCCAAATAAACACTAATAGGAAGAAAGAAAGTCACCCGGTCTCCTTCCTTCTAATCAGTAGCGTTAATTAATTATTAATTTCAGCAGGCATAGCCACTCGGGAGGTAAGTGTGGTTGTGTGCTGCTGGTGTTCATTGCAAAAAGCAAAGTTTATGTATATTTCCATCAGATCATGCATCAAATTTCTTCTAATAATGCAAGAAACACATGAACCCTCCACCCGTCCGCATCGTAAAAAAATGTAAATATGTTTCTTAAAATCCTCTTTCCTTCTCAAATTCATAAAACTCTTTGCAAACTTTTCTTAGTTTGAATTATTTAAGAGAAGCTCATCATGGCCGCCAGTACAGCCTCCACCCAAATAAGCTGTACTATGAGACGTTACACTGTATCAGTGCATTCTACGTCAGCAGCACAGATCTCTCTTCCATTATGAGTTTGTTACAATCTATCGGTTTACATAAAAGCTGCCACATTATAGGTCTGTCTAGTTCACAGAGGATTGTCTACACTAGATACACTGTAACAACCTGCAGCTGTGAGAAGCATTAGGATGCATTAAGGTGTTTTGAATGTTTTATGGATGGCAATGGTCAGCTCTTAGATATGACTGACAGCAGGACACACTAATGCCCCATCACTCTGTAACAGATTTCATTTGTCCTACACATCGTATTAAAAGGGTTGTCCAAAAACAGCCCCACCCCTGTCCACAGGTTGTGTGTGGTATTGCAGCTGGAACTAAGCTTCAATACCCCCCACAACCCATGGTGCTGTTTTTAGAAGAAAGCAGCCATGTTTTTCAAATTTTGGACAACCCCTTTAAAGCCACTTGCAGTTTTATTTTAGGTTTATTATTTACTTGTATATTTTTTTTTTGCCTAAAAATGGACAAAGGACCCCATTAGTAGACAGTAGAAAAAAATCTGTTCCAAAAAATTGTTTGCAAAACACGTTTGGATAAAACAAAAAAAAAATGCTCAAGAACTCAGCTGCAACTCGCATAATAGAATTGTAACCATCTGAAGGACGACTTAAGGGCTAATATTTAGCAGGGATTTTTTAATGTTTATTTTCTTGTTGTTTTTATGTTGGAAAGGCTCCTTAATTTATTGGGATTAAGATCCCGTGAACGTGCGGTAATCCAAGAAGAATTACAAAGGCTGTCTTCATCCGTTTTATAGCATTGTGGTATTTCACACAAGGAAACAGTTTAGGAAAGATTTATACATCGGCGGCTTTCTCGGAGCAGAGCTGAAGCAACAATAAAAATAATATTGTTGTCCAAGCAAATTGTCCCCTCGACTCCAGTTTACCTGCAGTGTTTGAGGTAAACTTAAATCATCCAATCTTTCAACAAAAAAGTACACAAAAGCAATCCCTTCTAAATTACACAAGTTCACTGCAGATCTAAAAATGCTATGGGCTCATTTCCGTTGTGTTTGTTGCTTTTTATAGAAATAAATTCTGGAAGGAAATATAAATTCTCATACAGTTATATGGTCTCTATTGATTTTTTTTTTCCCTTCTGTAAGCTGGGGGCAATAGCTATTCTTCTGTTTTGGTTGTGGTTTGTTGAGCTTCAGACTCACCTAGTAATCTTGTGTTCTGACCATGAGGAACTCAACCAGCCATGAAGCTTGACTGGTGTCAGAACTTGGCCAATGATAAATATGTGTCAACTGATCTTCAGGGAAAAGTTTTTCTGTTCCTGTGTAAAGCATCGATTATAACATATCTACCAAAGATCAATAGGATAGTTCTTTTTGGAGGTTACCATACATGCAAGAAAGTAAAGCAGAATATTTACAATATGCAAAGTTGTTGAGATCCATCAAAAGTAGAGTCAAGACAGTTAAGAAGTCCATCTTCTGATACCTTTCAATCATAGCCTACAGGAACCTCGTCAGTATTGTGTGCTCCAGTAGATCTGATGGGATCTGATTAAATGGGCATCAATGAGATCACCGGTTGCCCTTCCTTGGACCACTTTTGGTGGGTAATCTGGATACATCCCACAAGACTGGCAATTCTGGAGATGTTCTGACCTAGTTTTCTAGATACACATCACATTTAGCCCTCCTCAACTTTACTCAGATCCTTATGCTCTCTCTTTTTTCCTGCATCCACATCAGCTTCAAGAACTGACTGTTCATTAGCTTCAGATTTTATGGGATCTTCTATGTTGATCAGAAATAAAGATAATTAGCAAGTTACTAACTACTGCTATCTCTCATGTTTCTGTTAAGATGACCCCATGAACCAAAACTTAAACTGATAAATGTTGTATCTGTATGTTATCTTTATTTATGGCTCACAAAAGGCCTTTTATTGTTGGGAAATCACTACACGGATATGACGCAAGCTACCATAATGTCACTTGCTATGTACACCAATTAGAACTTTTGGTATCTCTATGTAGAAAGTGTGCAGATAATTATCAATGATATATTGGGAGAGAAGAGCTGATCTAACATACAGTAGTAATTAGAAGTCACAGTAGTGTCACTTACTAATTATCTCTAGTGTCATGTACTCTGGAATAGATATCACATGGTCAAATTGGCATCTTTATGTTATTTCCATGTAAATAATGATTACACAATTTTGAGGGAAAACCCCTAATGGAAACATTAAAATTAACTAATCAGAAGGTTACATTAAGGTCACTTGCTAACTATCTCAACATTGTGCAGATAATAACCGGCACTGAATGTTACGTTAACACCTATTGTCTTTACATGTATTCTTAAGTATTTATCAAAATCCTGGAGACTCAAGTTTAGGTGGCCATACATATTAGAAGTATATTGGCAGAACCTGCTGATTAGGGTGGGACTGGCTAATATCCGGGTGTCCCAACTTTCCACTAGTGTCAGGTAATGATGGATTTCAACATTCCGAACCCTTTTATTGTCGAATGAATTGTCCCATGATTTAAACCAGTGAAGGTTTGACCCCAGTGACAAGAATAGGGACCCTGTGTCAATCATGTGCGCCACTAATGTCTATAGGACTGCCAGAGAAAGCAGAGTACAGCACTTGGCTATCTCTGCCTGTCCCACAGAGATGAATGGACTGTTAGTGCACATGCTTGAGTGCAAATCTACTTACGGGGGCCGATATGCTAAATAAATCTTATTCTCATAATCAGTGGGGGTCCAGTGGTCAGAGTCCCACTAATCAGATACTTATTTCTTATGTTGTGGGTAGGGGATACTTTCATCACCTTGAAAGGATATAAGACGCCTTCTGTGGTTTCTGGCAGTGCCTTACTCCGCTCCCCTCCCTGTGTCTATGGGGGAAAGGGGTTGGGAGGTGTAACTGTCGATTGATCCAGTGGTCATTGACAGCAAACTAAGGCTGAGTTCACCTTACCGTTAATTTTGGGGTAAAAAGAATGCAAACGTTAGTGCTCCTTATCGCTACAGGGTGGGCCATTTATATGGATACACCTTAATAAAATGGGAATGGTTGGTGATATTAACTTCCTGTTTGTGGCACATTAGTATATGTGAGGGGGGAAACTTTTTAAGATGGGTGGTGACCATGGCGGCCATTTTGAAGTTGGCCATTTTGAATCCAACTTTTGTTTTTTCAATAGGAAGAGGGTCATGTGACACATCAAACTTATTGGGAATTTCACAAGAAAAACAATGGTGTGCTTGGTTTTAACGTAACTTTGTAGCGATATTTTGTCAGGCGATGTCTATTCTATATGTGTCTCGGTGCGGCCACCCAGTGGTTGTGGGGCGTGTTGCAGCCTGCCCATATTCTTAATATTATGCTCAATTGAGGAATCTATATCCTTAATCAAATTCGAGCTGGGGTAAAGGAGGACACGTCTGTATACTTTTCTGGAGGGTGCCATTGATTTTTCAGTGTTTGCCACTTCTATACAGAGACTATTTCCATTTTACTTTTATGGGTTCTTCATCATTCCAGAACATGCTAACATATAACCCCTCAAGAGCCACTTAAAAATCTCCTATAGCTTTCAAAGGACCCCAAATATACTGAGATTACTTTCTCCCATATGTAAGCTTCAAATATACAATGTATTAAAGCTTTTTTTCCCTTCCTTTTTCCATCTCCTGACCTTTTTTTATCTAAATGCCAAAAAAATCTGTTTTTAATCTTCTAAGCGTAAAAAGGCAAGAAAAATGTTTAAATGTGGCGCACCAAGAGAACCCAGAACTTCTTAGCCCATGGCGTGCCCGAGGCCATATTTTTTTATGTAGATACATTTTATAATGTGTTGGGTTCACACTGGGAAACTAAGAGCCGAGAACGAAAGAACTTTGTGTGCAAATCTTATTAAATAATATCGTGATGTCTTTTGTGCCTAGTTAAAAGTGCTACATTGTCCTTCTGCATCGCTCATTGTACGTTTGCTCTCGCTGCGTTGATGTATAGTACCGCAGGCAATGCACTTACTTGACATGTATTAGAAATACTTTAAAACAGTGGGTCACAATCATAAAAGTGAATTAAATCCATTGTGTGCCTTGCGCCAACCTACAGGCCTGTCAAACAGTGTGTTCCATTTTGGATTTGAGTCCCTGACGCAACCACGTGTCTGTAGTCATTTCAGAAACTGGAGTCAGCAATTTGTGTCCTGTGAGGTCCATGACAGTCTATGGATTGGTATTCCAGTGAAATGCAGCGGAAAAATCAGGAACAAGCTCTGGGCTTAGGTTTAAACATGTACATTTATTATGAAAGGAGGGGGAGCGGTGTGTGAAGGGCTGGCTGAGCGACATGACACCATAATAGTTTTTAAATATGACCTTTTATCTCAGCAGGTAGTAAAAGCACTTTGTGCCGGCAAACTACTTCTTTGTGTTAACGCAAACTTTTGCTGCTGCAATGAACTTGTCTGATTGTCATATGGTACAAATAGGAAGGGAGTGGCTGTAACATTTACTCAAGTTTTGACGCATGCAACATTGTAATATACTTTGTTTTGGTTCATCACCTTTCTCAAGATCTCTGGACGTTTTCACTGTTTGCTTGCAGAGGCTAAAAACTCCTCCTGGAGTAGTCCTGCCCACACACAGCTGTGGCATTCTGTAGAGCGAAGCAGCTGAATCGTGCATGCTTTTGCATTTTCAACACAATTTGGAGCAGTTTGATTGCAATATGTGAATACACCCGTGCACTGGAACATACGTGCAAGAAGTCTCTGGATGTACAGTGAGCCGTGAATCTGCACTCACTGCAAGCAAGCAGAATTGTCTTAATTTTATAATACAGTAATACTTTTAGATTATTATTATTATTGTTATTTATTTATCTTTGAAGCTGAAAAATGTCTTGTGATCCTTTTTGTTTCTGGAGGGATGTGACTATTTGGTTCCGACTCATATCTGCAAGCAGTAATAGTGGAGACTTCCTTCACAGCACTGCAGCAGACACATTAATGTCCTTTACTTACCTTGACTTAACTTATCCCAAGATAAAAAAAATAAAATAAAAAAAAGATGATTTCATGATATTCTGCTGGGAGTTGTTTATGCTATATAGGTCTGTGTGCAGCCACCCAGTGGTTGTGATGTGTATTGCAGCCACCCAGGCATCGATTATTGTGTCCTTGTAAATATATGGAGTCTGGACCAATACTCTACCTCTGTAGTGATTGGCAAACTGATGGTATTGTCCAGCATGTGCTCCCCGAAGCCTTGTACGTACACCGATGAAAGGCTCATTACTGATGTATATGTGTGGAATGTGGCAAAAACCACAAAGCATTCAATAGAAAATGGAACAAGTAGCTAAAAAGGTCGTCAGTAATTAGAAAAGCATGACTTCTTTCTTCCAAAAACAGCACCACACCCGTCAGCGAGCTATAGCTAGTATTTCAGCTGTTTTTTAAGTGAATGGCGCTGGGTTGCAATACCTTACACAACCTGCAGGCAAGTGTGGCACTGTTTTTGAAACTAAACAATCATTTTTATATTTTTTCTGGACATGCCCTTTAACAAGTTTAATTTTCTATTCAGGATTTAGGTAAAACCAGATGGTCCCCATTAGGAAGTTTAAATGGGTTTTCTGTGACTGAGTTTTCTGTGAGCAGGTAGGGAGCAAAGGTTAAAAAAGGCTCAAGTAGTGGCCATAACTACTGCTGAGGCCATAAATTGGCTGGTGGCAGTCTCACCTAAGATCCAGCGTGGAGGAGAACATAACTCTGTGCTGGAACCAGGATGCTGGTGACATTGGAAGAATTAAAATTAATTCTTAGTCCCGAGAATCCCTTTAACTGGTTGTCACCCAGTATTCCCATAAGCCATTATAATCATTATGGCTGCCTTTCATTTAACAGTTGTGCAGCCATGTGGCCTAGGCGGATGTATTACTGCACAGCTAGACATGTCTACCATTCAGGGATCTCAAACAGGAGGGATATTTCTCTTTTGGTGTTAAAAAGGCGGCCATTTTGAACTTACACGTCTTTTTCAACAACCAATATAACTGAGGAAAAGTTTGATCAAATGCCTGACTTGACAGGAGAGGACAACTCAAGGCCACGTCTTCACTGCTTAATCTGCAGTCAGTATTCACTGAAGATGCTCTTTAACATTCAGCTGAAGTCATGGTTGAGCGGTCCATCTGGAGGCAGATCTAGACAAACAGGTAGCCAGCGCGGTCCGAGCCTTCGGGTTACAGAAGAGAAATCCTGAAACATTGTCTCTTATGTAATTAACTTAGAATAAATAGAGGTGCGATCGAACTCAGCTTGTCTGATGGAAATAAAATCTTTTGGCCTTCCCTGGAGGTCCCTCAATATTAAAGAACTGAGGGAATGGAATAAGAGAGAGGTTTTTCTTGTCGAAGCTGTCGGCGCGTTCAGTGTCTTTCTGAACAAGAATAATGCGCTTAATTATACTATCACTGTGACAAATTACTTGTGATCTGGCAATTGAACATCCCACGAGACTGATGCTGTCTGTCACTTTAAACGCTTTACTGAGTGGGAAGTCAACAAATTGCTAGTATGGGATGGGAGACACCTTCATATAAAAAGAAAAAACTGAGCCAGCGGCGTCCACGCGGTATCATTAGTATCACACCCTCTCATTGTCTTCTTCAGGCTGCTTTCACTGACTTCCAGACTGGGGAACCACCATTTCAGTAGGGCTGTTGGTCACTGGAAGTTGTGTGTGTTGTATAGGAGACTTCCTCTATATGATACGTACAGGATGCGAAATGATAATAATAATCTGGTATTTTCACAGAAAATTCTGTGAATTTACAGATTTATTTAGTCAATCGAGAAAGTAGGGATCCATAAACCATCATTTTAGTTGGGTTTTGGTTACCGGAAGCTATGTCTGCTATAGAGGAGGCTTCCTCCTCTATATGATACACAGGAAAACTATGTAGGTTGGTAAATAGTAATAATAATCTGGAATTGTTGTAGCAAATTCTATGAATTAATTGATTAATTTAGTCAATGAAGAAACTAGGGATCCTTAAAACAATTTCAGTAGGATTGTTGTTTACAGAAAGTTGTATCTGCTATGTAAGAGACGTCCTCTATATGATAAACAGGTAAAGCCAAACCCTAGTTTGTGGGGTTTTATGAACATACTACTGTCCTCGACAGAAGCAGGGCAGAGTGTTAGTCCCACTCCTCCTTCCTCCCATAATATGTGGAAAGTGAAGTGTTGCGATTGGAGCAGTATTGGAGCTGATCGGCTTGGGTGAGAGTAGAGACTCAGTCGATCATTTGCTAAAGTACTTTAAGCAGCAAACATCCCACTGGCTGTCACCTCACCTTGTGAAGAGGCCAACAGATTTGACAGTAAGGATTAGTGTGGCATCAACTATGTCATCCCCCTGATATTTATCTTAGACACTCATGATGATGTAACAATGGATGGCAGAACGACAGCTTAAGCATCTTACTGGTCACCCTGTAACTGTTGGAGACCCACAAGGAGAAAGTACCATGGAGAAGAAAGTGGAGGATGAGTCGCTTTTGCAGGAGGACAAGGCTGATGATGATGATGACAACACTGACCATGAATGATGACCAGTCATCTTAGCAGGGGGGACAGCCAGAAAGAACTGGCTCCTCGGCCATGCTAGCCAGAATGGCAACCTGTATGCTTACTTGCTTACACACTGACAGGTGTATCATTCACATAAAGCAGTCTGATACTTTTAAACCATCACTATGAAAACTAAATTGGAGAATGTTTTCCTTCTGCAAAACTGGAGGCCAAATTACGTTATTAACAGGAAATGCTGTATACACAGCTTGCCACAGTTTTTGGCGAGCAGACACCTGCCATCTGGCGGGGAGGCCTCTCTCTGCCTCCCCCTCCCAAACAAATCACCTACCCCTCCGTCTCCGCTACCACAAGCAGCATAAAACACAGCAGCCAGTTCAGTATTATCAATATGATGGAGCAGTTTTTCCATGTGCAACGCCAGGCTGACACAAATCTGCAACTCGAGACTCAACACCCGGGTTCAGGCTTACCTACACTCTGGCCTGTCTCTGGTACATACCCTGTTTACTGACCCCTTGGACTATTGGGAAGGCAGACTGGAACAGTGTCCCGAACTGACCCAGGGTGCTCTCTCTGTCCTCTCTTGCCAAGCCTCCAGTTATCTCAGAGAAGGGTTTCAGTGTAGCAAGGGTCTTTGTCACACTCAAACAGACATAGTTGTCCTAAACATCACTTTTGTTGAAGTCATGAATCCATGAGGATTTTCACACTCCTCCAGCTGAGGCTGATGAATAGATTTTCCCTTGCTGACTACTACTATTAGCCTTAAAAATCCACACATACAATTACTACTATACTGCTATTGGTTTCACTACTATTGCGGCCATGTGCCTCTTATTAACCTGCCCTTTTCATATCCACACCCTACTGTTGCTGCTCCCAATTAACACAAATTTTTTTTACAGGCTCTTTCAGAATGAGCCACTTTTTCTTCTTACAATTAACACTTGCACATGTATACATAGGGGCAGGCATTCTGTCTCCTTTAAAACCTGATATTTGGATGCTTGTGCAGAACAAGCCACTATTTATTTTGACAGGGGATTGGCTTAGTGGGGGAGTTTCTGCCCCCACTAAGCCATATTGTACAGGGGATCTGCCCCTAATGAGACTTTGAACAAGCCACTTATTCTTCTGACATTAACATGTGCTTGTACAAATGGAGGCAGGAATCTGCCCCAGGTAAGGCATAATTTTTGAACGCTTGTTCCTAACAAGTCACTTTTTTCCCCCATGTGTATATGGCCCATGGGGCTGCCATAAAGCAATTTTCCTACTGATTTCTAAGAACAGCTCAAGCAATATGGCCCCTCCCACAATAATGTTCAGGAAACAGAAATAAAAAAAACTGTAATTAGAAAATAAAAACAGAGTATATAAAATAGATGTGTTACTATGTGGTTTTAACTGGAAGTTAAAATTTTAGGTGACACCTTTTCTTTAAAGAACAGTCCATGACCCCCATGGTTCTCCAGGCACTGATTACAAAAGTACTTAGTCTAACCATTTGTAGATATATCTTGTAGCAAGGTTCATTGGTTAGCTTCCAGAGTGGAGACATATGTCTTTGTGTATGACTTGCATTTTTCATTGTAGCCATTGTCCATGTGGTATTTAACAGGGAGTTAATTAGCTGTTCATAAGGAAATTGAACCCGGCTTTATCTTGAGTCCTAAAGGAACAATTCTATGCGTCACTGGCCACTTGCCAACATATATTATAAAGTCTCGTCACAGGGGGCACATTATACAGGCTTATCACCAATTGTTTTCTTTACCTTGGAATTGCTTTTCCTTTTTGGGATTCTCTTGTAATGAATGAACCGGTGACTCGCTTGTGCCATTCTCTGTGATATTATCAGGTGGGGCAAATTCCCTCTTGGATGTCAGTTCTTATCAGTCTCCTCGTGGCTCGTCTGCTGTATAATTGAACAGAAAGTGTCACACAAGTGCCAAGTCTATTTTGTAAACCTCCCCTGGTCTCGAAATGAGCAGTTCACTAAGTGCAAATTGGTTATGGGAATACAAATACTCTTTTTTATCATTATGTTAATGGCCTCTTGATGAGACTATAATGAGTGAACACAAGTTAACACAAAATTTGCTAATTAATTCTGAAGGTAAAATTGAATTTTTCACAATCACCAAAACAAGGGAATGAGACTGAGAGCAGACACATAAACGCCTAATGGTGGAGGTTATTGGCACATTATTTTGTTAAAACATCATAAAGGTCAAGCTTTAGTTTTTATAATAGACACATTTTAAATGGGGTTTATATATATTCATAAAAATTACACTTCAATCGCTACAAAAGAGACGTTTCATGAAAAAGAATTAATCTGAGAACATCCTGCGAAAAAGAAGCACAATTCTGAAATGCTTTATAAATAAAAGAATAAAGGAATTTGCTGAAACCAAAGGAATTTTCAACAAGCCGATGATTAACCTGCTGTTCTACATTTACAACTAATGGCAGTTTAGCTATAATACTACTTGACCTGTGTATAAGCGCATGACTACTATAATACTGCCTCCTATATACAAGAATATAACTACTATAATACTGCTCCTATGTACAAGAATATAACTACTATAATACTGCTCCTATGTACAAGAATATAACTACTATAATACTGCTCCTATGTACAAGAATATAACTACTATAATACTGCTCCTATGTACAAGAATATAACTACTATAATACTGCTCCTATGTACAAGAATATAACTACTATAATACTGCTCCTATGTACAAGAATATAACTACTATAATACTGCTCCTATGTACAAGAATATAACTACTATGTACAAGAATATAACTACTATAATACTGCCTCCTATGTACAAGAATATAACTACTATAATACTGCTCCTATGTACAAGAATATAACTACTATAATACTGCTCCTATGTACAAGAATATAACTACTATAATACAGCTCCTATGTAATAGAATATAACTACTATAATACTGCTCCTATGCACAAGAATATAACTACTATAATACTGCCTCCTATGTACACGAATATAACTACTATAATACTACCTCCTATGTACAGGAATATAACTACTATAATACTGATCCTATGTACAAGAATATAACTACTATAATATTGCTCCTATGTACAAGAATATAACTACTATAATACTGCTCCTATGCACAAGAATATAACTGCTATAATAATGTCTCCTATGTACAACAATATAACTGCTATAATACTGCCTCCTATGTACAAGAATATAACTATAATACTGCTCCTATGTAGAAGAATATAACTACTATGATACCGCCTCCTATGTACAAGAAAATAACTACTATAATACTGCTCCTATGTACAAGAATATAACTACTACAAATAAGTCTATTTTGTAATCTTCCCCTGGTCTCGAAATGAGCAGTTCCCTAAGTGCAAATTGGTTATGGGAATACAAATACCCGGTAGAAGCCTGGGGTACCTCTCTGATCGGAAACATAAGGTAGGGTAGGAGGCAGTCCCAGTCACGTCCATCTTTTTCTACCACTTTCCTTAGCATCTGCTTCAGGGTTTTGTTGAGTCTCTCAACTAAGCCGTCCATTTGGGGGTGGTATGCCGATGTATGTATTTGGGTGATTTTAAACAATTTGCATAATTCTTTCATGACCTTCAACATAAAGGGTGTACCCTGGTCTTTGAGAATTTGCTTAGGGATCCCTATGCGGGAGAACATGTAAAATAACTCCTGGGCAATATTTTAGGACGCCATGTTTCGCAGGGGCACCCCTTCCGGGTACCTAGTGGCATAGTCCAACACAACCAAAATATACTGGTGTCCCCTAACTGACTTAAAAATGGGACCCACCAAATCCATGGCAATTCTTTAAAAAAGTACCTCAATGATGGGAAGAGGCACCAAGGGACTCTGGAAGTAGGACACTGGGGCACTTATCTAGCAGATGGGGCATGAACCGCAGTATGATTTTACTTCCTCATACACTCCAGGCAAGTAAAACCTTTGTAGTACCCTCTCCTGTGTTTTGCTTGTCTCAAATGACCCCCAAGTACGTGGCCATGTGCTAGGTCTAATACCATACGTCTATAGGGTTTTGGTACCAAGAACTAATCCAGAATTTAGTTGTTGCATTTGATAACAAAATACACAAAGTTTTTATTCATGGCAAAATGCAGAAATTTTTGGGCCAGCTTCTGGTTCCTCTAGTACACCATCCCATCTATGACGGTAACATTCGCTCAAGCATTCAGGAAATTGGGGTCTCTCAATTGCTCCGTTCCAAAGTTACCTCGAGACATGTCTAAGTCCAATACATTTTGCTCAGATGGGGAAGGTTCCTCTTCTCCCGCTAGCACCTGCAAGGGAAAGGGGGTGTCGTCACCAACATCATCACATGGCCCACATTTTCATTAGACATTTCAGTTAACACGATTTGTTCATTTTTCACCTTATCTACGCCATTGTTTTCAGGGGTCACTTCCTTTAAACCATTGTGTTCAGTGGGCAGCTCACAGCAATGATTATTTAAAGGGGAAGACACAGCTTCTGCCGGAGTTTCTTCACTGGCTGCAGAGGGGCTTTTCTTCCTGCACAACTTCCAAAATAATGGGAAGTCCTAGCCTAGCATTATGTCATGCATTAGTCTTTTGATTACCCAACTTCATAGGTTACAGTCCCAGCTGGAGTCTCCAGCTTAACCAAAGCCACCGGGTATGATTTTGCATCTCTATGGATGCACAGCACATTTATGCTTTTGTCCGGCACATAAATCCCAGCCACGAAGCTGGCATGCACCAAGGTGACCAGAATACCGAAGTCCAACAGAGCCTTGACGGAGCAATCATTTATCACCAGGGTACATATCTGCGGCTCAGTCTCTAGTCCTGGTGACGCTGCACACACTGGCACCGCATACAGCGTCTGTCTCCGGTTACCTGCACACTCCTTGGGCTCCAAGGTAATAAGGTAATGGGCAGCAATGTGTCCCCACTCACGGCACCTCCAGCACTGGAGCAATCCAGGTCTCCTCGGTGGGAAGAACTCTCCGGGACCATACTCCGGCCGTGGGACTCAGTCTTAGGCCCACCCACCTCTAGAGCCTTGTTCCCTCTTGCACCCTTCCACACGCCCCCAACAGCCTGAACTCTCTTACCCACAGTTGGCACGGGTCTGGTACTCCGGGTAGGCGTTGGTGCGGCAGGGACATCACAGAGGTAGTCCTCAGTCGCCAGGAACCTTTCCATTAGATTGACAAGATCATCTGCAGTTTTTGGGTCTCCATGTCTGACCCACCGTTGTAGCTCCGCAGGGAGGGATCTGAAGTAGTGGTCCACCACTACTTTCTCCCTGATCTGGGCCGGCGTAGAAGCATCAGGTTCCAGCCACTTCCGCACGAGATGAAGGAAGTCAAACATCTGAGAACGGGCAGGCTTGTCCATGGTGTAGCTCCACTTGTGCACCCTTCAGGCATGAACAGCCAACGTAATGCCTAGGCGAGCAAGGACATCCATTATTAATTTAGCATAGTCCCGGACATCCTGCTCCCTGAGGTCACAGTAGGCCTTTTGTGGTTTGCCATACGCCAGGACTTCTGCCCACTCTGCTACTGGCAGTTTCTTTCTCTCTGCCACTCGTTCAAATACTGTCAGGTAGGCCTTGATGTCATTATCAAGGCCTACCTGACAGTGTTTGAGCGAGTGGCAGAGATAAAGAAACTGCCAGTAGCAGAGTGGGCAGAAGTCCTGGCGCCTTTTTTGTATGGCGAATTACAAAAGGCCTACTGTGACCTCAGAGAGCAGGATGTCCGGGTCTATGCTAAATTAATAATCCGTTTTTGCAAGTGCCTATAAGGCCTCTTTCACACGGCGTCATAGATTTGGGCCGGATAAGATGCTGGTGTGTCGCTGGAAAATGTGCGATTTTTTCAGCGCGAGTGCAAAACACTTGAATGCGTTTTGCACACGCGTGAGAAAAATTGGCATGTTTGTTACCCAAACCCGAACTTCTTTACAGAAGTTTGGGTTTGCGTTAGGTGTTGTGTAGATTGTATTTTTTCCCCTTATAACATGGTTATAAGGGAAAAAAATAGCATTCTTAATACAGAATGCTTAGTACAATAGGGCTGGAGGGGTGTAAAAAATATATATATATAATTTAACTCACCTTAATCCACTTGTTTGCGCATCCTGGCTTCTCTTCTTTCTTCTTTCGTCAGGACCTCGGTAAAGGACCTTTGATGACATTACTGCACTCATCACATGGTCCATCACATGATCCATCACCATCGTGCCGCATCCGCACTTGCTTGCGGATGCCTGCGATTTTCAAGCAGCCCCATTCACTCCTATGTGGCCTGCATTGCGTGAAAAATGCACAAAATAGAGCATGTTGCGATTTTCACGCAACGCACAAATGATACGTGAAAATCACTGCTCATGTGCACAGCCCCAAAGAAATTAATGAGTCCGGATTCAGTGTGGGTGCAATGTGTTCACCTCACGCATTTGTCACGACCATGGTCATGGTCGCAACTCCTGTACCGCAGGCTGTTGCCTGCGGTCTGGTTTTGTTGTTCAACCACAGGTGAGTGCCGCTAGTATGTTGCCTCACTTGTGGTTGCCGCTGGCAACATGTTGTTATTGTCAGTATAGCAGCCTGAGCTGTGCTAGGCTGCTTGCTGCTATGTGCATGCGGTTGCACCTGGCAACCTCTCTTTATAGGTGTGCCTTTTATCCGTTTGGTGTGCACGGGGTATTATATGTGTGTGTGCACTGTGTTATTCCGTCACTTGCGGTTGTCTGCGGCAACGTGTTCTTTGTGTACATGTGGTGGCAGTGTCTCGGCCTTCTGGCTGGCTTCCAGTACATAGTTGCCATGTATGTCGTTGCCGGCGGTAACAGCTGCTGTGTGATAGGTGTTTGTTCACTTCCCCTTTATGTGGCTGTTTTATCATGCCTGGTGTAGGAAGGGTTAAATCCCTTCTGTGTTTGTGAACACTGGGTGTGTCTGTGTGGGTGTGGCTACTTGGGCCTATATAGCCTCTGCTGAGAGCAGTAGTCAGAGGGGTACTTCAGCCATGGTCTGCTGGAGTCGGCCTTCTACTTTATACCATCTGCCAGTGAGGGCCACCCTTGTGGTCATAGATGTTTATATGTTCAGTTGATGTTGTATTCCTTTTGTTATTTAATGCAGTTATGGATCTGGGTTCCTGTATGTATGTGTGTTGGCTGTGTCCATTTAAGTATGGTGTGGACATCAGCGTGTCAGCACAGGGATCCAGTCAGCAAGGCTGTGGCAGGTAGGTGGAACTAGTGCAGTTCACCTGCATATCCATAGGTCTGTTTTTGTACCCCTTTGCCTTGCAGCTTGGCCAGTGAAACTCCTGTTCCTCCGTGCCTAGGAGGAACAGGTCGTCTTACCCTGCTCCTAGTTCAGGGCCACCCTGAGGGCTAGCAGGGACTATTAGGTTCCGGTGTATGAGCCCTCCCACCATCAGCGTTGGCTCATATGATTAGGAGTCAGGGTCAGGTTAGGGACGCGATGGGAGGTGACCTGCTCCCTAATTCTGTCGTCCTGGCCGAGCAGCCAATAACATCTTCTGGCATTGCCCGTGTGAAAGAGGGCTAACTACTATAATACTTCCCCTATGTACAAGAATATAACTACTATAACAATGCTCCTATGTACAAGTATATAACTACTATAGTACTGCTCCTATGTACAAGAATAGAACTACTATAACACTGCCTCCTATGTACAAGAATATAACTACTATAATACTGCTCCTATGTACAGGAATATAACTACTATAATACTGCTCCTATGTGCAATAATTTAACTACTATAATACTGCTCCTATGTACAAGGATATAACTACTATAATACTGCTCCTATGTACAGGAATATAACTACTATAATACTGTCTCCTATGTACAAGAATATAACTACTATAATACTGTCTCCTATATACAAGAATATAACTACTATAATACTGCCTCCTATGTACAAGAATATAACTACTATAATACTACCTCTATGTACAAGAATATAACTATTATAATACTGCCTCCTTTGTACAAGACTATAACTACTATAATACTGCTACTATGTACAAGAATATAACTACTATAATACTGCTCCTATATAGAAGAATGGTATGTGCTATAATTTAGCAATTTTTTAACTCCACAGATGTATTGTAAGTTTTTGTGTAAATCTGCCCGTTTTCTCTTTTTTCTTTATACTTTAGTTTCCCATCTGATTGACTCCAGGCTTAGCTTCTTATTATTAACCCACTTATATCATCTGCAGTCATGACCACTGGACCATTAACTCAATTTTATCAGTTTTTCCTGTAATTTGCAAATTGCCTTTGATAGGATTGTTGAAGATGATGCTGGTACTGAGCAGTTAGCCACTCGCCGTGTCAAGGTCTCAATGGGCATTAAATTAGTGTAAATCATTGAGGGTAAGAATTAGATGCTGACTTGGTATCCGCATGGCTATCTGCCAAGTTTCCATTGTGGTGCCATCTTGTCACGGCTGAGGATGGGGAAAATCCTCAGCCGTGCGATGCCAGAAGATGTAAACCCCTGCAGGACGAGAGAATTAGGGAGCAGGTCACCTCCTGACGCATCCCTAATCCGTCCCTAACTCCTAGCTGCATGGACCGACCTTGAAGGTAGCAGGGCCCATGCTCAGGAACCTCGGATCCCTACTCACCCTCCGCTGGTCCCTGAACTAGGAGTAAAGGGTAAGACGACCTGTTCCTTCTGGACACGGAGGAACAGGAGTCTCACTGGCCAAGCTGCAGGAAAAAGGGGAACAGAAACAGGCCTATGGATATGGCAGGTGCTGCACTAGTTCCAGCCACCTGCCACAGCCTTGCTGACTGGATCCGTGTGCAGGCAAGCTGAAGTCCACAACAATACAAGTAGAACTCAGCACACACACATCCACACACAGGAACCCAGATCCATAGCTGCACAGAATAATAAAGGAAAACATAAACTGAACATCACACAAACTTAAACTTATGACCACAAGGGTGGCCCCCACTGGCAGGTGATATAAGACAGGAGGCTACTCCAGCTAGCCATGGCTGAAGTACCCCTCAGACTGGAGATTAACACTGAGGCTTTATAGGCCCAAGTAGTCACACCCACACAGACACACCCAGTGTTCACACACACAGAAGGGAATTAACCCTTCAAACACCAGGAAGTGTAGTGAGACCACATAAAAGGAAATACACACAAATACTCACTGCAGCTGTTACCGTTGACAACGACATGTGTGGCAAACGTGTCCTGGGAGCCGGCCAGAAGGCCGAGACACTGCCACCACATGTACATCAAGCCAAACGTTGCCACGGGCAGCTACAGTGAAAGGAAAATGTCAGAGTGCACAGCAGACATTCAGAGTGCATACATACACACACACAACTCAGGTGTAACCGCATGCACTTGACAGTAAGCTACCTAGCACCAGCTCCGGCTGCTATACTGCCAAGTACGAACACATGTTGCCAGTGGCAACCACAAGTGAGGCAACAAACTAGCGGCCCTCACCTGTGGCTGAACAACACCCAAACCGCAGGCAACAGCATGCGGACACAGGAGTCACGACCATGACCATGGCCGTGACACATCTACATACTGTTAAAAATCCAACACTGGGGCACTTACAAAAATTCAACGAAAAATTTAGACCAAAATTATTTGCAATAAGGAGACTTATTTAAAATTGTTTCTAACACTGAAGGCCTTAAGTTGAATGAACACATGAGATGAAAAGAATCTGAAATAACTAATTTCAGCCACTGTTGTTTGGAAAATGTGGAAAAATTTGCTACATTTGTAAAATTCTAGATACAGGCAGCAGCCACAAGATGACGCTCCAGAGCTTACTCAGAAGCTCCATCTAGTGGTGGCTTTTGGCAAGAGTTTTAATATTTGCCACTGTTGTTGCAGGGAAGTTAAAGTTTTATTGCAAGAAATACAGCACAGAATAGGATAAACATGGTGGAGGATTCACTTTAAGGTGAGGGAGGAGCTACATCATCAGTTTCTTAATCACAGGGAAATTCTATGACTAGAACCATGTCCGGTTTCTGAATCTGCAATCTTTTTTTTTGTAAAAGAGCATGCTTTCTCCAAAAACAGCACCCCATCTGTCCATGGGTTATCTCGGAATTGCTGCTTTTCTCCATTAACGTGAATAGGGCTGAGCTTCGATATCACACACAACCTGTGGACGGACGTGACACTGATTTTGGAAGAAAACAATTCCTTTACGTTATACTCAATGCTTTCCAATGGACATGCCTCCAAGTCATAACCATTAAGATGATTATGTGCATACTGCAGACAATCTGGAACGTCCTGGTCATTGACACCTTGCAATGTTCCATGATCACCAAAGTAAAAAATAAAAATAATTTTTTGCACCATTGGCCCAGGTTTGAACATATAAGTTTCCTCCACTCCCTGGACAGGTTAATTCTATGAGCCAAGAAATGGTTGCCCTCCCTCTGAGATCTTCCAATAACTGTATGGAATTGATGTCTGAGCCTTTCACGAAGATCTTCTGCATCTTTGGCTCTTGACAGACACCTGCCTGAAATCACTTGAACTTTTTGACACATGAATATTCTTCGGCATCCTGTTGCTTGGAGAGTCTCTGAATCTTCTGCTTTGCAATTCATATTGTCTTCATCCATATGTAACAGGGCAGGGTGGTGGCAGCGATTGTACAGAAATGATTGTCTGATGCAACCTGTGGGACAGGAGTGGTGTAATAAGCATATGGAGCCAACAGCCGGCTCTGTCCGGGGAGCTTGCTGAGAACTGGCACGATGAGAGCGGAGTGGGGGCTCCACAGGGTCTGCAGGGTCCGCAGGGTACATACATGGAAAGTAGAGCCAACTTGTTGTTGCATTTTGTTTCACTTTATGTTTTAGGATTTTCTTTGCAGCTCCGTAAGGTGCAGTCGACCCCTGCGCAGGGCGCGATCCAAACCTTCTATTCATAGCAACCGCAGAGCATCACTCATGATTGATGGAATCCATTTTCTTGTCTCTCACTCAAAAATGTGATTCTCTTGTCTTGTGGGATTATTTATTGGTCCAGAACTCTCTGCCTGCGAGTAAACTTTGCCTCTTCAGAAAATTGCGGAGATTTCCAGCACAACAACCCTTTCCAAAAGTTTTCAGCTTCTGGTTTTATATTTGGGGAATTGCATTTCTGGCAATTCCTGAATGCGCACCCCCTTTTATGCAAGCAGCACCATTACAGTTTGGTAGGTGATTTTTCCATTAGTACAGATCATCCTGATCTTCCTGCTTCATAGAATTGCCTGGAAGTTTAAGACCCCTTTCACACGGGCGAGTTTTTTTCCGCGCAGGTGCAATGCATGAGTTGAACGCATTGCACCCGCACTGAATCCGGACCCATTCCTTTCTATGGGGCTGTGCACATGAGCGGTGATTTTCATGCATCACTTGTGCGTTGCGTAAAAATTGCAGCATGCTCTATGATGTGCGTTTTTCACGCAACGCAGGCACCATAGAAGTGAATGGGGCTGCGTGAAAATCGCAAGCATCCGCAAGCAAGTGCGAATGCGGTGCGATTTTCACGCATGGTTGCTAGGGAGAGAATCGGGATGGGGACCCGATCTTTATTATTTTCCCTTATAACATGGTTATAAGGGAAAATAATAGCATTCGTAATACAGAATGCTAAGTAAATTAAGGATGGAGGGGTTAAAAAAATAAAAATAAATAAATTAAACTCACCTCACTCACTTGTTCGCGCAGCCCGGCTAGTCTTCTTTCTTCTTCTTTGAGGACCTGGGAGGAAAAGGACCTTTGGTGATGTCACTGCGCTCATCACATGGTCCATCACTATGGTGATGTACCATGTGACGGACCATGTGATGAGCGCAGTGACGTCGCCAAAGGTCCTTTTCCTCCCAGGTCCTCAAAGAAGAAGAAAGAAGACTAGCTGGGCTGCGCGAACTAGTGGATGAGGTGAGTTTAATTTTTATTTTATTTTTTAACCCCTCCATCACCTATTTTACTAAGCATTCTGTGTTAAGAATGCTAATATTTTATAACCATGTTATAAGGGAAACTAATAAAATCTACACAACACCTAACCCAAACCCGAACTTCGGGATCGAGTCTGGGTACCAAACATGCAGATTTTTCTCACGCTCAAGCAAAACGCACTAAAACGCTTTGCACTTGCGTGGAAAAATTGTGCATTTTCCGGCAATGCACCCGCATCTTGTCAGGCCCGCACACGCGACGCCCGTGTGAAAGAGGCCTAATAGTTACACAGTCAGCGAGGGGAATAGAAGAAAAGAAGCAAACCTGTGTATAGTCTGCATGATGTGAGCGGTATACAGAGATCCAGCCCATAGACTTCTATGTGTTTCTCATTGCACAGTTCACACATAAATGATTTATTTTGGGGTAAGAGCTCTGGTGTTCGGGTATCGGAAGTTGAGGAGAAGCTGCTGATAAGGCAAGGAAAGAGAAGTAAGAATATATATAAATAATTTGGCCTCAAGCTTTAAAGGGGATTGTACAAATAGATGACACCGTGACTTGGTAGACATGAGACTTCCTGCAGGAAGGAACTGAACAGTTGGTATCAGGTATCACAGACCCAAAACTTCATTATTCAACCACTTGCTTTGAAAGGTGAGAAATGCAACAGCAGAATGTCTATGCGGTTCTGCAAAAGTGCATCAGACACCTCCTAAAACTGGTAAAACCCTTGTAATTGATGGGAGTCCTACATTGGGATCCGCCAAGCTTTAAAGCCTATTCCCACCAGCAGTGCATCTAATATATAAGATGAAGTCCTCTTCAAATACAAAAAAAAATAACCTCTCCCATTTTTTGTGCACAGCTCTGATACAGGTTTCTTCTTCCATCCCCTTATTTGAGGAGGTGCTAACTTTGTCTCTTGTATAAGCCCAAGTACCCGATCCTGCAGTCACGCTCCCATTTATCTGCCCCTTGCTGCTTGACACCACTTATTAGGGGGGTTACAAGAAGCAGAAAACAGATGGGGGGGGGACGGGACACAGCACATACAGCACGCTGTATACACGGTCTAAGATTTTAGTCTAGTCTCATTACAACTCTTTATTTTAGCAGTATTAGGCCTCTTTCACACGGGCGTCGCGTGTGAGGGCCGGATAGGATGCAGGTTCGTCGCCGGAAAATGCAAGATTTTTCCACGCGAGTGCAAAGCGTCTTAATGCGTTTTACCCGCGCGTGAGAAAAATCGTCATGTTTGGTACCCAGACCCGAACCAGGACTTCTTCAGAGAAGTTCGGGTCTGGGATCGGTGTTGTGTAGATTTTATTATTTTCCCTTATAACATGGTGATAAGGGAAAATAATAGCATTCTGAATACAGAATGCAAAGTACAATGTCCATTGAGGGGTTAAAAATAATAAACAAATTTAACTCACCTCATCCACTTGGTCCCGTAGCGGATCTCCTCTTCTTTCTTCAGGACGTGAGTAAAGGACCTTTGAGGAAAGGTAAGGAAGGACACATCTGTACCTCAAAAATACCCAAAGGGGAGGAAGGGAACTCACCAAACATGCTGCTTGGGAGGGGAGAAAGTAATTTTTTATTATTATTATAAAAAAAAAATATTAATTGTTTTTAATTATCATCAATTTTTTGGGAACATATTTGATTATTATTTATTATTATTTTCATTAATATTTTATAATTAAATATTTACTATTACAATTTTTTTTCAAGCTGGTGTGACTTTTCTTTTTCACGTTGCTCTGAATACGCTTTGAGGTTTTTGAGCGACTGTCAGGCAGATTAAGTCGGCCATATGTCTTTGATTACAAGCTATTGTTTTCCTCTCTCGCTCTGCACCCTGATGTTGTTTGCATGGTGTGAGCTGGGAATTAGGGCGCAGAGCGGCAGTCTTGGAGGAGACGTTTTTGACAGCGCAAGTTAAGCTGCATCCTCCAGGGGTGAGAACACATGAAAACACTGCAGTCTCCAGCGAGCAAGTGATTCTGTCTCTACATCCAATTTCTGCTCTCTACAATCCTTGGCTGGAGTCGCACACATCAATAGACACCGGGCACCGTCTTATTACATCCAGAATTTACAATCATTTTGTCATCTCTGAATGTGAAAAGGACACAAACTATCGTAAATCTAAAAGAAAATAAACTAAAATGATTTCCTGACGTATTTAATGTGGCCATATGCAACATGTGTACTAGATGCGAATAAATATCACAATTACTAGATACTTATTATAAATATGGATATAAATATGGATCACATTTACTAGATACTTATTGTAAATGTTTTTTTAATTTCAGGATAGGTCATCAGTATGTGATCGGTGAGAGTCCAACACCCTGGACCCCCTCTGATCAACTGTTTGAGAAGACACTGGTGGTGAGCACCACGGCCTTCTCTCTGCTCAGCGCCGTACATTGTATAGCCGCCGTGCTTGGTATCGCAGCTCAGCCACATTCACTTGCTGCGCCTAGGCCCGTGATGGCTAACCTCCGCCACTCCAGCTGTGGTAAAACTACAACTCCCAAGATGCACAGCTGCTTGGCTGTTCTCATAACTCCACAGAAAAGAATGGAGAATTCTGGGAGTCGTAGTTTGACCAAAGCTGGAGTATCGGAGGTTAGCCATCACTGGCCTAGGCCAAGCTGCAGAAGGCCGCAGCATTACAACAGAGGACCGATCATCAGATAAAAAAAAATCCAAAAACCCAGTAAACATGTATCACATTTACTAGATACTTAACCCCTTCCCGACATGTGACGCACTATTATGTCAAGGAAGTCAGTGACTTCCCGCATTTTGACGTAATAGTACGTTATGGTGATCGGGCAGGCACCGGAGTGGTGCGCGCCAGATCACTGCAGGGGTGCGGCAGTCCCTGATAGCCGGGCCCCTGCTGTATCCGCCAGCATCGCTGTTTACAGCGATTCCGGCGTATTAACCGCTTCTATGCCGCAGTCAGAGCTGACCGCGACATAGAAGGGGTTTGCTGCGTGTGAGGGAGCCCATAGAGTCCCCGTGTTGCTGTGGCAGGGCCCCGATGGGTGACAAGGAAGACTGATGCCATGCAGAGGCTGCCCAATGCCTTGCGTGACATTGGGAGTCGGGACCTGCCTTCTACAGGTGCCTAGGAGATCCAGCCTCAGGCCGCGTCTACTTGGTAACCTGTCCAGCCTCAGGCCGCGTCTCCTAGTTAACCTGTCCAGCCTCAGGCCGCGTCTCCTAGGTAACCTGTCCAGCCTCAGGCTGGGTCTCCTAGGTAACCTGTCCAGCCTCAGGCCACATCTCCTAGGTAACCTGTCCAGCCTCAGGCTGGGTCTCCTAGGCAACCTGTTACTGTATTACTCTGTGCTAACAGGCAATGCATTACAATACAGATGTATTGTAAAGCATTGCAGAGGGGATCAAACCCCCAAATTTAAAGTCCCAGAGTGGGACAGAAATAAAGTTTAAAAAAAAGTGTTTTTAATAAAAAAAATTACGTTTCAAGTAAACAAAATAAAAAAACGCCCCTTTCCCCAGATTTCATAATAAACAATAGAAAAAATAGTAAAAACACACATATTAGGTATTGGCGTGTCCGTAATGACTGGCTCTATAAATATATCACATGATCCACCCCAAGCCATTTTTGTTACCTTACATCACAAAAAGTGCAACACCAAGCGATCAAAAAGGTGTATGTCGAACAAAATAGTACCAATAAAACCGACACCTCACCCCACAAAAAATGAGACTCTACATAAGAAAATGGCTAAAAAAATTAAAATATCTATAGCACTCAGAACATGGATACACTAAAACTTTTTTTTTCTTTCAAATATGCTATGTACCTCCACGTCCTTAGCAACCAGCTCTATAAAAATATCACATGACCTAACCCCTAAGGTGAACACCGTAAAAAAAAAAATCAAAACTGTAAAAAAATGCCATTTTAGTCACCTTACATCACAAAAAGTGCAACACCAAGTGATCAAAAAGGCGTCCCCCAAAATGGTACCAATAAAACCGTAACCTCATCCCGCAAAAAATGAGAGCCTACCTAAGGCTTCTTTCACACTAGCGGCAGGATGGATCCAACAGGCTGTTCACCCTGTCGGATCCGTCCTGCCGCTATTTTGCCGTGCTGCCGGACCGCCGCTCCGTCCCCATTGACTATAATGGGGACAGGGGGGCGGAGCTCCGGCACAGCACGGCAGTGCACGGTGAAAGGCCGCCGGACTAAAAGTACAGCATGTCTGACTTTTAAGTCCGGCAGCCTCTCACCGCGCACTGCCGTGCTGCGCCGGAGCTCCACCCCGTCCCCATTATAATCAACAAGGATGGAGCTGTGGTCCAGCGGCACGGCGAAATAGCGGCAGGATGGATGCGACAGGGTGAACAGCCTGTCGGATCCATCCTGCCGCTAGTGTGAAAGTAGCCTAACACAATCGGTCAAAAAATAAAAAAGCTATGGCTCTCAGACTATGGAGACTCTAAAACATCATTTTTTTTTTAAATGCTATTATTGTGTTAAACTTAAATACATAAGAAAATGTATACATATTAGGTATTGCCACGTCCGTAACGATTTGCTCTATACAAATATCACACGACCTAACCCCTCAGGTGAACACTGTAAAAATAAATAAATAAAAACTGTGCCAAAATTAACAATTTTTTGGTCACCTTGCTCTAGAAAGTGTAATAATGAATAATCAAAAAATCATATGTACCCAAAATTGGTACCAATAAAACTGGCACCTTATCCCCTAGCTTCCAAAATGGGATCACTGTAAGGGAGCATCAGGGGGGCTTCAAATGGGACATGGAATCTAAAAACCAGTCCAGCAAAACCTGCCTTGCAAAAACCATATGGCGTTCCTTTTCTTCTGCGCCCTGCCGTGTGCCCTTACATCAGTTTTTGACCACATGTGGGGTGTTTCTGTAAACCGAAGAATCAGGGTAATAAATATTGAGTTTTGTTTGGCTGTTAACCCTTGATGTGTTAAAGAAAAAAATGGATTAAAATGAAAAATCTGCTAAAAAAGTTAAATTTTGATCTCCATTTTCCTTTAATTCTTGTGGAACACCTAAAGGGTTAACAAAGTTTGTAAAATCAGTTTTAAGTAACTTGAAGGGTGTAGTTTCTACAATAGGGTTCATTTATTGGGGGTTTCTGCTATGCAGGCCTCACAAAGTGACTTCAGACCTGAAATGGTCCTTAAAAAGTGGATTTTGGAAATTTTCTTAATTTTTTTTAGATTTGCTTCTAAACTTCTAAGCCTTCTAACGTCCTAAAATGACATTTACAAAATGATGCCAACATAAAGTAGACATATGGGGAATGTTAAGTAATAAATATTTTATGAGGCATCACTTTCTGTTTCAAAAGCAGAGAAATTGAAATTTTCAAAATTTTTGGTAAATTTGGGATTTTTTTCATAAATAAAGGTGAAATATATTTATTGACTCAAATGTATGACTATCATGAAGTACAATGTGTCACGAGAAAACAATCTCAGAATGGCTTGAATGAGTAAAAGTGTTCCAAAGTTATTACCACATAAAGTGACAAATGTCAGATTTTCAAAAATGATCTTGGCAGAAAGGTTAAAACTGGCCCGTGGTAGAAGGGGTTAATGAAAACATGTATCACATTTACTAGATACTTAATGGAAATATACATCACATTTACCAGATACTTTGTTTTGAATGCTTGTGGCATCCTGCACAACGGGGCGACATCATTTATGATCTGATGTTCATGGAATTGCCTTTAAGGTTGAATATAGTGTAATAGGCCAGCTCATGGAGTGTCTATAGCTTGAAGGAGTTTTCCAGGGCTTAGACTAGGCCATCCATTTCTGATTGGGGAGGGTATGACCCTCTGCACCTGTACTGATCAATGAACTTGGCCCCTTCTTGTTTACCAGGCACAGCGCCATACATGTCCCAGTGGCCAGGCCTGGTACTGCGGCTCTCTGCAGCTCAGTCCCTTTTGACTGAATGGAGCCAAACAGCAATACCAAATGTGTCTGATAGTTAAATAGATGTGGCAATTTCAGAGCCAGGTGATGGGTGGGTGTTATTAGGGTCAGACTCCACTCATCTAGGATGGGCCATCAATATCAATGTCCTAGAAAACCTATAAGTCAAACAGAAATGCAGTAGAGAGGATTTTGGCGCTGAACTTATGTAGGTAACAGAATAGGTTAATTATAATCTTATGTCAAAACCCATAAAAATCTCACTAAACTGTGCAACTGCCAGTCATGCTACATACATCACACGCATGTAATACCAGAAAACAGACTAAACCCCTTTTTGCTGTTAATTGACGCTTGGTTCAGGCTCAGCGGCCGCCTCGGACAGAGGATTGCTTTCATCTTCACAGCACAGCTATCTATCTCCTGCACTTCATGTTTGGTGCATTTTATCATCCAGTCGCTGAATGGTTCAAGTTGTTTTTAACCCAAAAATTTTTTGAGGCAGCGCTGAAGCATCTTCAAAGAGCAGAGATGAAAGAGTCCGTCACCTCCGCCTCTGTAAAGTGGAAATGAAATGGTGACATTGAGTGTTAATTACTTGCCGTGTGAGAAAAACTGGGCTTTGAATATTTCATTGGATGGGAAATGGTTATAATTGGACACAAATGTTGCACCGAAGCGGAAAGGGGGGGGGGGGGGGTTTGCAGGATTAGTCCAGGTATATTCACTAATATTACAGCAATTATGACACGGCCAAAGTGGGCACGGTTGATATTAAGCAACTTAAGTAACTTTAGGGTGAAGCAGATGATGCATTTACACCCAGGCCCTTTGGAGAGCCTATATACAGTAACAGCACAGCTATAAAGCTCATGTGATAAAACAGGATTCCACTTTGGCTTTTTCATCAAGGTCCAGGAACTTCAAAGCCCATCCCTTCCTTAAATGGACACTAAATAATAATAAAAAAAGTTTCCTACTGGGACTTTATGGTCAATCTGTATCCATGTCTATTATAATTTATAGGTAAGAAAGAGCAAAATATTGATATGCCGATGGTTAATTGTTTTCCAGAATATTTCCCATTCCGTATGCAAATTAAGCCCATAGGATTCCTGGTCTAAGTGTCTTGTTTCATACACAGAGAAAGGACCCTATGTATTTCTGATCTACAGACAGGGATGAGAGTTAAAGAAACAATCCTTGAGCAATGCTTGATGCAGGACCGCAGGGGCGGAGCATGATTCTTTCTTTGTTACATCCTTAATTTATCATGCTCCACCCCCGCAGAGCCTACACTAGGCAAATCACGGTATATCCATGTTGTTTGGAGTTTATTTGAGGTTTGTCAGTGCAGTGCTTTGCTATTTTTCATGTCTTGGACATATCTAGATGCAGTGTTCATGGTATTTGTAGGATTGCAGTTAATTCTACTATATAAGCTCCAATTATTGATCTATGTTGCTGCATAGGGTAATTTGTACATTGACTGAATGGCTGAAATTTTATAAATAGTTGTCTCCACAGAAATCCATATCATGTGGCTAAGACAAGTTATGGGAATCTCTCCTGATAGGTATAGTTATTGTGTGGGAGTTTTACTTGATGATAAACTATAACCTCCATTTCTAATTACACAGGAGTGATTGCTGCGATGATCTTTCTTATTCTGTTTCTGTTGTTGTAATGCTTGCTTGTCATGATAGGAATGACTGTTTCTTTACTGAGAAATAATAGTTTGTTATTCTAGAAGTGGAAAAGGAATCTTCAGTACAAAAGATATCACCAAGATCCCCCAGCTACTCGTGATTCCATCTCTTCCTTGGGTTATTGTTATATATTTCTCTGACCATTTATGTTCCGTGCATTTATTCTATACTTCACCTCTTCTCATTCCGTCTGTTGATAATTCCCATCATCCTGGAAAACTATTCTGCTTGGAAGAGTCAAAGGCAAAAGAGAAAATGACAAGTAATAACATAATGAATGGAGACCACTGCAGAGAGTTCATGACCACATTACGGCGAAGACTGAAAACTCAAGGAGGAAGGAGAACATTCTGGAGAAACAATGGTCATATGGAAGTCAAGTGTGAAAATAAAATGGATGACAGAACAGCATGTAATAACATGATGGATGGAGACCACCATAGAAGGTTCATGGCCATGACAGGGAGAAGATTGAAGACTGAAGGAGGAATTAGAACATTCTGGAGGAACAATTATCAAATGAGTGTCAGGTGTGAAAATCAGGTAGATGTCACAACATCAACAATGTGATGGATGAAGACCACCACAGAGAGTTTATGACCATGGTGTGGAGAAGACTGAAAACTCAAGGATGGAGGATAACATTCTGGAGAAATGATGGTCACATGATAGTCAGGTGTGAAAGCCAAGTAGATGGCACCACAGTATGCAATAACATGATGAATGGAGACCACCATAAAAGGTCCATGACCATGATGTGGAGAAGACTGAAGACTCAAGCAGGAAGAAGAACATACTTGAAAAACATTGATCATATCAGGGTCAGGTGTCAAAGCCAAGTGGATTGTGCAACAATATGATAAAGATATCAGGGAGTTGACACAATATCAGAGTTTTTACTATAACAATGTTGTAACATATTTTGTTTGCCAGTAATTCAGTGATGATCATGTTACACATTTTCTCCAGAAAGTAATATCTCCATCCATGGTATTACTTCTCATAATTTTTCTCATCATCTCTTTGAATCACAGTGATCTTTTCCAGTGATGTAGGTGGAAGTTTTGAGTTAATGAAGTCAATGTTTCCAATATACCACCTCTGGTCAACTCAAAATTCTTTGCGAGAATACTGACAGGCATAAGCTTGGAGATATGAATCTGGCTTTTTGACAGCACATATCGGTGACCTAAGACTCCAATACAATTAGAGAAAGAAGATTATTTTGCATATTATGTATTCATCTGAATTCAGGTCAAAGTCTTACAGACTGGATGTTTTTAATTATCTTTTGTGTCTCCCACCAACCTTAAAAAATGGATAAATGGATTCTAGATTATGAAGTGCCATCAAAGTAATAATGCTTAATTTTTTTCGGTATCTGCCTTTCGTATAATGGAAAGTGACCATGTATGCACTCACTTCTTGTGGGCCTTTCCTGTGGAATTTCCCATGAATAAGGCATAAATGCCCACAATAGAAAAACACCTTTATGCTATTTCTCATCTTTTGACACTTACTTATTTGATTAGCTGATCATTGTGCAATCAGTAACTCCCCTGCAGTAGGTGCAGTCCCTGACGCGTTATATGCCTGTCATGGCCTTTGCTGTATGCACCGTGACACTTTTGCCATGCTTACAGCTGCCCTGGGCAACATGTTGCTGTTATGGCATGTGGTGGCAGTGTTTTGGCTTTTGCTGTGTGCGCCGTGACATGGTTTCCACGCATGCTTTTGCCTGTGGTAACGTGTTACTTGTTGGCTGGTGTGTGCACTACCCTTTTAGTGGTATCCTCCCTCTGTCTGGTGCTGGAATGGTTAACTCCCTGTCTGGGTGTGACCACTAGGGTTTTATCTCCTGTAGCTCTCTGGCTGAAGTCAGATGTACTTCAGCTGTGGTTGGTGCTGGAGCTCTGCTCCAGTCCAGGGTGTTCTATCTACCCAGTCCTTGAGGGCGACCTTGTAGGACATCGATGTCATCTGCAATGTCATCCCTCTGTCTTCTCCTTGTCCTTTCCCTACCTTATCTGTTGTCTGTTTGGTTTGATTTGGGGATTTGTTGTTATGTCTAGTTTGTTGATACATGTCTGGTGTGTTGTTTGTGTTGTCCAGCATGTATGCTAGACATTCCCTTGTCTACCCCCAGAAGGGGGCTGGTTTCCCAGAGGGGTGAACCATAAGCCTGCATGCAGCGCTGTCTGGGGCTGCCGTGCACCTTGCAGTATGGGTAAACTGGATACTTGTGTGTGGTGTTGTTAGTACGGAGTCCTGTTTAGTGTGTGGGCCCCATGCCGCAAGATGCACGGCAGCCCCATACAGCGCTGCATACAGGCTTATGGTTCACTTCTCCGGGAAACCAGCCACCTTCCAGAGGTAGACAAGGGAATATCTAGCATACATGCTGGACAACACAAACAACACACCAGACATGTATCAACAAATTTGACATAACAAAAAATCCCCAAATCTGTACTCAAAGCAGTGGATACCACAAGGATCTGTACTGGAAGCAATGGAGACCAGAAAGATCTGTACTCAAAGCAGTGGATACCACAAGGATCTGTACTGGAAGCAATGGAGACCACAAAGATCTGTACTCAAAGCAGTGGAGGCCACAAAGATCTGTAGTAGAAGCAATGGAGACCAACAAGATCTGTACCAGAAACAGTGGCGACCACAAGGATCTGTACCAGAAGCAGTAGAGATCACAAGGATCTTTTCAGGAAGCAGTGGAGACCACAAGGATCTTACCAGTAACAGTGGAGACCACAAGGATCTTTACTCAAAGCAGTAGAGGCCAAAAGGATCTGTACTGGAGGCAGTGGAGACCACAAGGATCTGTACCGGTAGCAGTGGAAACCACAAGGACCCATACTGGAATCAGTGCAGACCACAAGGATCCGTGTTACTTCTATTGTTCTTCAGCCTCTTTGTTAATGACCATGCAGATGGGATAGAGACTAAAGTGTCAGTTTTTGCCAATTATACTAAACTCTGTAGGACATTCGGAGATCAGCTTGGTTGTGAAATATTACAGAAAGCTGGCAGCATGGGCAAGAACATGGCAGAGGAATTATAATGTTGAGCCTTGAAAAATTGGGCTTATTCAGCTTGGAGAACAGATGTCTTAGTGGTGATTGAGGATTATAATTAATCTAACAATTAATGTTATAGAATTAATCTGAGAAAGGTTGAACTTTATGGACTGGGGTCTTTTTTTTCCACCCTGATCAGCTAGCTATGTTTTTTTTTTAAACTTTTTTAGAAACTTCCCTCTATACTCTATGTTGGCTCAGGGACCTTATTACTTTGAATACATACAAAAGGCATGGGCCGATAAAAAATAAAAAAGACAATTAGACCAGGAAAAAAGACGCAGATGTGGAATTGTTCTTTCTTTGTGTTTGGAGCGCGGCTTCCAGTGAGAACGCCTGTGGATTAGTTGTTGTGGCTGAAACAAGGCTCGGCTGAATCGGATCTGTCATCTCGACAGTGTCTGCTCTTCCAAAACAACAAAAGACACATAAATCTTTAAAATGTTTCGATGTCACTTTTGATAATGCTTACACTTTATGGATAAA